>NC_061851.1:28665721-28675721 GCF_019202785.1 Penaeus chinensis | reverse complement strand
TGCCTAGTGTTCAAATTGTCACATCAGTTATTCTGAGGGATAATCATTATGATAGAATATCTTCAAATGAAATATAATACACGGTCTTCGCACGCGTCTAGTTGTCAGCAGTAATGAGAAGACCGTTGGATGTTCTCGGAAATACGATGTGCAGACACACATAAAAACAAATAAATAAAAATGATAAAAAAATAATGTACAAAGATATGACTTTCACCAAATTAAATAAAATTTTCTTCATTATTCTAATAACATATTCATTATTATCTTGTAGTTGTTATCAACACACTGTATTTATAATTCTTTTTGAAATAGAATCTCGTCTGTCTATTAATTCTCCCACGCCATCCTTATTTCCTTTATCTCACGCTCTGTGGCTTCTCGCTTCCTGCGTGTACCAAAGGGGGGGGGGGGGGCTAAGGGAGGGGAAGAGGGAGGGGGAGACGGAGGGAGGGGGAGAGGGAGGGAGGGGGAGAGGGAGCGGGAAAGGGATGGGAGGCTAAGGGAGTGGGTGAGGGATGGGGTGGCTAATGGAGGGGGAGGGGGATGGGGAGGTTAAGGGACGGGGAGAAGGAGAGGAAGAAGGACGGGGAGGCTAAGGGATGGGGAGTCTAAGGGAGGGGGGAGAGATGGGGAGGCTAAGGGAGTGGGTGAGGGATGGGGAGGTTAAGGGACGGGGAGAGGTAGGGGGAGAGAGATAGGGAAGCTAAGGGAGGGGAAAAGGGATGGGGAGGCTAAGGGAGGGGGAGCGGGTAATGGAGAGGGATGAGAGGCTGAGGGAGGGGAAAAGGGATGGGGAGGTTAAGGGAGGGGGAGGATAAGGGAGGGGAAAATGGATGGGGAGGATAAGGGTGGGGGGAGAGGGATAGGAAGGGTAAAGGGACGAGGACAGTCGGGGAAGAGGGTGGGAAGGGGAAGGGTATAACCACCGCCCTACCATTCGTTGTCTGTCCGGGTAAAAAAAATGACTACACCAATCGCGCCCCGCCTTTTATCCTTTCCTCTCCCCCTCTTTACTCCCCCTTCCTCTTCCCTTCTCCCACCTCCCTCACCCCCCTCTATTATCTCCCCTCATTCCCCTCCTTCCTTTCGCCTCCCTCCTCTCGGCCAATAGATAATAGCTCTATCCTTTACAACACAATTATTCAAGTGTTTATCTTCCCTTCGACTGATGACTACACGTAAAAATTTTCCCTTGCGCTGTCAAATGCCAGACTTGATTTATAGCTGACTCGTTTGCGCTCGTTCGTTTTGAGGTTTGTCGGCTCGTTTGTCTGTGTGGGCGGTGTTCTCTCACGCCCATGATGTGTGGACACGCCCGTGCTCAGGAACGGAGACCCATTGTCTTGGCTTTTCTCCTCCTTCTTCCTTCCCTTTCCACTTCCTTGCTTTCGCTTCCTCTCGTGGTAGTGAAAATGTGGTCGTCGACCTTGGACTTTTGTTTTGTGTCTGGTGGTTCTTTTCTTGATATTTGTTATTTATTTTTGTTATTGATATCATTGTTATTATTGTTATTAACATTATTATGATTACTATTGTTATTATTATTGTTTTTGTTGTTGTTGTCGTTGTTGTTGTTGTCGTTGTTGTTGTTGTTGTTGTTGTTATTATTATTATTATTATTATTATTATTATTATTATTATATTATTATTATTATTATTATTATTATTATTATCATTATTACTATTATCATTATCATCATTATTATTATTATTACTATTATCATTATTATCATTATTATTATTATTATTATTATTATTATTATTATTATTATTATTATTATTATTATCATTATTATTATTATTATTATTATTATCATCATCATCACCATAATTATGATCATTATCATCATCATTATTCTTATTGTAATTATGATTACTATTATTATTATTATTATTATTATTATTATCATTATCATCATCATCATAATTATGATCATTATTATCATCATTATTCTTATTGTAATTATTATTATTATTATTATTATTATTATTATTATTATTATTATTATTATTAGTATCATTATTATTATTATTGATAAAACTATAATTATTATTATCAACATCATTATCATATCTATCATTATAACTTTGATAATGATGATGATGAAGATAATTAGGATAATAATAATAACGATTCGCAACATGATAATAGTGATCAAGATAAAGATAATAATAACCATAGTAATAATAGTAATATTAGTGATTATGATAGTCATATTAATATTACCCTTACCTCTATCCTTATTATCAATGCTACTACTATAATTTTAAAAATATATATTATTGATAGTATTATTTTAAATACCATCATTATCAACATCATCACCTTCACTCTCTTTATCACTACTGTAATCAATATCTATTAATAGTTATTTTATCAATATATCTTTGCTATCACTTTTGTTATCATTATTATCATCAACAATGTTATTGTCATTATCATTATTATTATTATTATTATTATTATTATTATTATTATTATTATTATTATTATCATTATTTTAATTATCATCCCTTTTCTTTTTCTTCTTGTTATTTCTGATTTGATAGCTATCTGTTATAATTATCATAGCTGTTATTATTCTTATCATTACCACCTTCAACAGTATTTGCTAACATCACAAACATCATCATCATAATTACCATTGCACAGAACAACAACAAAGCTCCTCACAAAGAACCCCCAAAAAACACACTAATACACAGCACAAAGGCACGTGCAAGATCCCACACACGCACAGGTTTTTGAGTAATGACGCTGTCTGTTGGCTGAGCTTCTTCCCAAGAATATTTATTATCACACTTTTTCACGCAGAGGTCTCGGAGCCGGTGGTTATCATGAATCAAAAAGCGATAGTCGTGGTATTAGAATGTTTAAAGCCCATAGATTTCCTATGACAAATGTAGAATTGAGTTGTTGAATTCCCAGCAGGGAAGTGGAATAGGTATGTGTGAACAGATATATGTGTGACTACGGATATACTTTCTCAATGTGTCTGTATGTTCGCCTGTCTGTACGTCTATTTGTATCTCTCTTTCAATCTCTTTTTTTTCATTTTCGAATAATTATATATATATATATATATATACACACACACACACACACACACACACACACACACACACACACACACACACACACACACACTTATATGTGTTTGTTTGTGCATGATTCTCCTTTTTCTCGTGTTCCCATTTTTGCCACCTTAATATGCATCTTTTCTTCTACACTTCCATCCTTTTCTCTCTTTACATGTATTATTTTGAAGTTCCTCTGTTCCCTTTAACTTATCTTTCATTCTACGTTTTTCCTCTCTCCTCTCCCTTGGTGTCTCGGTTTCATTCTGTTCCAGAAACGTCATTATTTACTCCTTTTCTTTCTGTTTTCCTTCGACTCTGTTTCCCTCTTCTCTTCTTAATATTTTCATCATTTTTCTCTTCCTTAATATGTCCCTTCTGTTTCTTGATTATTTTTTCAGTGTATTGGTAACCATTTGTTTTCTCAGTTTTGTATATTCAATCTATTTTCCTCTTTCTTTTTTTTTTCTCTCTCTCTCCGCCGGCCTCGCTCTGATTCCTCTCTCGCCCCCCCCCCCCCTCTCTCTCTCACTCTCCTCTCTCTCTTTCCTCCCCCCCCCCCTTTCTCTTTCTCTCTTCCGGTCACTCGCTCGCCCTTTTTCTACTCACCCTCCCCTCCTCTCTCGCTCTCCCTCTCTTTACCTCATTTTCTTTGTTTCTATTTCTCTCTCTCTCTCTCTCTCTCTCCCTCTCTCTCTCTCTCTCTCTCTCTCTCTCTCTCTCTCTCTCTCGCTCTCCCTATCTTCACCTCATTTTCTTTGTTTTTATTTCTCTCTCTCTCTCTCTCTCTCTCTCTCTCTCTCTCTCTCTCTCTCTCTCTCTCTCTCTCTCTCGCTCCCCTTTTACCACCTCTTGCTCTGCTCTCCGTCAGTACGGGTCACTGAACAATGCAGTCTTAACGCTTCCCTTGCCATCAAACCTCGCACATTTTGCACCCAACAGCCTTTATTCTTCGAAAGAATTATTTTTAAGCCATATTTACAAAACATACGTGGAAGGGATCAAAGAAAATGAGAAGAATAAACATGTTTTTCACTAAGTTGTCTTAGAAAGTCTCATAAATATGGGTGGAGATTCTGTTGTCTTTATTTGTGCAGGGAGCGATGGGTTAAAAATGAAAATTGAAGGAAATTAGAAGCTACTTATAAGCTTGGAAAGAGAGAATGATGCCGGTTTGCATAAACACGCAAAGGAGCTTCTCAGATTCACAATCGACTCAATTAGTCAAGATTATTGGATAATTTAGCCGTGCTAATTAAAGGTTCATTATCACACTAAATCCTCAGGCAATTGCCATGGCGTCCTCGTCTCCACGGTAGGCCTAAGGGGTTCTTGAGATGAAATACTATAGGCCTTCCGGTAACAAAGTGCTTGGTAAGAGTCGCTAGAGCTGGGGCTAGAATGTCTGCCTGGTTGATGTGATATTTAATTTAGTTTTGTGGGAGAATAGGTCGTTCTTACCTTGGCGTGCTTTACGATTTGCTATATGGATGGAAGAGGTAGTTAGCGTTTATTTTTTTTTTTTTTTTTTTTTTTTTTTTTGCTTGATGCATAAACAGTTTTCATTTCCATCGTCTTCACCAGCAACTGCCCTTTTCATTCTTTATCCCTCTTTCTTTTCCTCCCTTTCTCCCCATCCTTTTAATTCCATTTCGTTCTTTCCTGCCTCTCTCTTCCCTCTATGTCCTTCCTGCTTTTTCGTCCACCTCCATCTCCATTTCTCACTCCCCCACTTTCATCTCATTTCGTCCTCTTCCCCAACTTGCATGTCCCTCTCTCTCACTTCCCCACCTCCATTCCCTTCCTCTATCTCCCCTCTCTCACACTTCCCCAATGATAATTCCCCTCCTCCTCCACCCTGCTTCATCACCCTCCTCCTCCCTTCCCTCTCCCTCTCCCCCCTCTTCTCCCTTTCCCTCCTCTCCCTAGTTCTCCCCCCCCCCCCGCTCTCCCCCTCCCCCTTTCCCTCAGGGACATAGAGGTGTGAGCCCTTGTCCTCATCCCCTCTTGAGCTCCACGAAGTCCGTCAGATTTGGCTCAAGTCCGCCAAATTGCCGACGTCCTTTTGGTAGATAAAGGACCCTGTGTGGACGGGGAAATAGGGGAGGGGGAGGAGGGGGGACTTAAGGGGGAAAGGGGGGGGGGGAGGACTTGAAGGAGGGAGGGTAGGGGAGGGTTTAAGGGAGGCAAATGGGGAGCGTGATGGAAAATGTGGGTGAGAGGGAGGAGCGTGAGGGAAACGAAAGGGAAGTGTAGTGTGAGGCAAGGGGGGAAAAAAATAGGGATAGGGAGGAGTGTAAGGGATGGAGTGATAGGAGTGAACGCATGGAAATGAAGGAGGAAAGTGATGAGAAAAGAAAATGAGGGGTTGCAGAAAGCAAATGAGAGGAGTAAGTGAGGGAGAGATAATGACTTGAGTGGGGAGGAGGAGGAAAGGGAGTGTGGGAGGGAGAGAAAGAGAGAGAGGGAGAGAAAGAGAGAGAGAGAGAGAGAGAGAGAGAGAGAGAGAGAGAGAGAGAGAGAGAGAGAGAGAGAGAGAGAGAGAGAGAGAGAGAGAGTGAAAAGAGAGAGAAAGAGAAAAAAAGAGAGAGAGAGAGATGGATAGATAGATAGAGAGATATAGAGAGAGAGAGAGAGATATGCATAGATAGATAGATAGAAATAGAGTGAAAGACAGAGAGAGAGAGAGATGGAAAGAAGGAAGAAAGGAAAAGCGAAAACGAATGATGATTGTGTGATATTTAACCCCATGAAGGTAAACACTGGCCATTTAATATTCATGACCAGGGTTTGTTCTCGCTTCGGTGGCTCAGCTTCTCTCTCTCTGACATTTGGCGGCGATGTGGGCGGTTCGGCGGTCTGGCGTCGAGGGGAGAGGACTGATATTTCGATTATGCAAGGAATATATAAATATATTATTGTGTATATATCTATTTCTATATATTTATATATCCATATATATACATATATATATATATATATATATATATATATATATATATATATATATATATATATACATATATATGGATATGTGTAAGTGTGTATATACATGCATACATACAGAAACACACACACACACACACACACACACACACACACACACACACACACACATATATATATATATATATATATATATATATATAATATATTTATATATATATATATATATATATATATATATATATCACATATATATGTATATATATCATATATATATATATATATATATATATATATATATATCATATATATACATATATACATCATATATATATATATATATATATATATATATATATATATATATATATATATATGTGTGTCTGTGTGTGAGTGTGTGTGAGTGTGTGTGTGTGTATGTGTGTGTGTGTGTGTGTGTGTGTGTGTGTGTGTTTATTTTTATATTTATATACATTTATATAAATATTTATGTATAAATACATATATCTATATCTATATTTATATACATATATATACAAACACATAAATATATACATATACATATATATATATATATATATATATATATATACATATATAAGTATCTATATATACAAATATATATATACATATATAATATGTAAATATATATATCATATCATATATGTTTAAAAGTATGTGTAGACAGATAGAAATAAATAGATAGATACAGATGTTTATATAATGAGCGAATAAATCAACAAAATGAAAAAAAAAAAAAAAAAGAATAAATAAATAAGATTACGTACGCACACTCTGTATAAATATGAATATAAACAAATAAATACATAAATATATATATATATATATATATATATGTGAACAATAATAATAATAATAATAAATACAATAATAGTAATATTAAAATAATTAGGAAATATATAAGCCTTATCATTTTTTTTATTTTTTCTTAATAAGTTAACTACATGTGACTGCTTGAAATTATATTTCAGAACTAAATTTCACACACACAGTCTTTGCCTTACCCACTTCCTGCCACACGCCTATGTTATTCCTCATGTCAAGTTACGCCTGTGATCCAAGTTTTAGCTCCCTAGGGTTACAAGAGACTGAATGCACAAGGACGTAACATACAGAGAGAAAGAAAGGAGCAGCGAGCCTTATATATATCTATATCTATCTTTCTATCTATATACATATGTATATACATATATATGCATATACATATATACATACATACATATTTATGTGTATATATATATATATATATATATGTACGTATATATGTATATATACATTCATACATATATATATACACACACATATATATGCATATATATGTATATATATGTGTGTGTGTGTGTGTGTGTGTGTGTGTGTGTGTGTGTGTGTGTGTGTGTGTGTGTGCTTGTGTGTGTATATGTTATCTATGTTTTGAAAAGCTATGTATTAATCTAAAAAAAAAAAAAAAAAAAATGGTACTTACAATAGCACTCTCAGTAATGTCACCAACAATATAACATCAATAGCCAACAACATTTTCAGGAAATTTTCTCGCCAAACTAAAACTAATGATGCAGAAGTTTTCACGTCAACTCTATAGACGCTTAATGATGAGACTATAATAATCACCAAACCAGACAAGGGTCGTGAAGTTATCATTCTAAACCTACGCGACTATCACCAGAAATTGTTTAACATTCTGAATGACCATACTAAATTTAAAACAATCACTACTGAAATATCCACCCACCTTTTATACCTCGAAGGCAAACTAAAAATACTACTGCGGACGATTAAATCGTCCGTTGGTGAAAGTGCCAATAATTTATTATCTACTTATGGTTCAAAAAGCGGATTACTGTATGGTCTCCCAAAAGTACACAAACCTAATATTCCACTTAGACCCAATATTTCATCCCATTTGTCTCTTTTTAACTACCAATCAGTATACCATTTAAAATTCCACAGCTTTTGCTAATGAACTCACATCCCCTAATCTCAAACAGTCCATAACTATGGCGAGTTTTGACGTAGACTCGTTGTTTACTAACGTCCCCCTTCTAGAAACCACGGATATTATAACTAAGAACATAAACCCCACCCTTATTGACAACTTTGGTTTAACAAAAGAAAGCTATAAAAAAATAACTATTACTGCAGCCCACCACTCTGTATTTTCATATGACAAACAGACGGGGCAGCCCCTCATATGTCAATTTTCTCCGTCACCATGAACTAATCTGGCTCAAACAATGCCCACCTGAATTCAAATCTATTTACTACCGTCGGTATATTGATGACGCACTCGTGTTGTTTAAATACCCTTCGCACGTAAATTTATTCTTGATTATCCTAAGTCTAAACACGCAAGCATTAAATTTACCAGTGAAATGCAGTGACATTTTTAAAACTGCTTGCGAGATATCACTTTGATTTGTGTCCTCACGATGGTTATGTCACCGCATAACGAAACACAAAGGCAAGTCATTTCGTACTGGACTACCGCTGAGAAGACCGTCTTTCTCGGCCATCAGAGAGCTCTCTCACCAACACTCACATCCTTTCTCCAACACAGATTTCAATATTCTATCCTCTCACTCCTCCCGCCTAGACCTCATTATCTCGGAGGCTTTGTTGATCCGTAAGATGAAACCCGAGCTCAACAACAGCACTACTGCAACCACCTTGTTTACGAACTAGCTGCTTTCACTATCACCCGTGTTGGTTAGTTCTTTCATACATTTCATTCTGCTTTTTCATGCCATGTATTCTTAATATATCTTTATTGTTTGTTCACATTTTGTTGCTATTATTGTTCTTTTTTTTTGTTCGAATTATCTCTCACGTAGATTGTTAATTTAAAGAACCACCTTCATTAATTTTATTCTTCTGTTGTCTAATGTACGTTAATTTGGTTCACCATAACAGGACTGACGATGGAGATATGATTTATCTTTGAAACATTTGCTAATAAACATGAAATGAATTACGACCGTGTTAGTCTACCTCTTCGTTTTGACTATTCGACGACTAAAGGGAAAACCTGTAACACACACATATATATATATATATATATATATATATATATGTATGTATATATATATATATATACACACACAGACACAGACACATTTGTACATACATATATATATATATATATATATATATGTATATATATATATATATATATATATATATATATATATATATATATATATATATACACACAGACACAGACACATTTGTACATACATATATATATATATATATATATATATATATATATGAATATATATATATATATATATATATATATATATATATATGAATATATATATATATATATATATATATATATATATATATATATGAATATATATATATATATATATATATATATATATATATATATATATATATGAATATATATATACATATATATATATATATATATATATATATATATATATATATATATATATATATGTGTGTGTGTGTGTGTGTGTGTGTGTGTGTGTGTGTGTGTGTACATATATATATATATATATATATATATATATATATATATATACATATATATATGTATTTATGTATATGTATATGTATATATTTGATTTTTTTTTATATGTATACATATGTATATAAGTATGTGAGTGTGTCTGCCTCTCTGTTTTTTTCTCTCTAGTGCATGTCTATCATTCCCTCTTTTTCCTTTGCTCTCTTCGTTCACTCATACTCTCTATCTGCCTCCCCTCTTGCATACCCCCTAAGCTCCCCCTTCTTATATCAACTCCACCTTAGCTATTCTTCCTACCCCCCCCCCTCTCCTGCAACACTCCCTACACTTCCCCCTCTTGCATCTCCCCCACCACCCCCCACCCCGTCCTGGCATGTAGTCAGCGCCATTACTTAGTCTTTCTCTTCTCCTCCTTTTCCGACCCCTCACTTGCTCCTTCATTCCTTTCACTTC
>NC_061851.1:28645721-28650721 GCF_019202785.1 Penaeus chinensis | reverse complement strand
AGGCTGATAAAAAAAGGAAAAGTGAGAAAAAGGGGCAAAGAGGTAAGGAAGAGATGGAGAGATAGAGGTAGATAGAGAGAAGGGAGAGAGGGTCTAAGAAGAGTAATGAGGATGGAAGGATGTGAGAGATCTTAACAGAGGGTTTATCTTTGGAAAGTTTCCACTAGAATTCTCATGGTCCCGGCGTTCCCATCTCTTTACTTAAAAAAACAAACAAAAAAAACTCGCCTTACTGATCGAACGTAGTACATTCCATAACCATTTTCCAACTGCGCGACCAACATCAAAGTCAGTCACCCTCAGCGCCTTCGCACCATGATGGGTGGACCAAGTGACCCACCTCCACATCTCTTCCCACAAACCTGCAATTCACCTTTCATCACTTATACCATGTCAGTCAACAACATCTGGTCTGGTGGCAGTGGTGGGATCCAGCTTACCTCTTTTAGTGGCTATATACAACTCACTACTACTTTATCATTTACCTCCCTTATAGGAGATACACCACTAATGGGTCATTATTATAAGCATAGTATTTCCCCAACAAAATGTAAAATCAAATTGCATTTATTTAGCGCAATGCATAATTGTATTTTGTTAATATGAATTTCTTTAGGTTCGTATCATTCTTGTTTACATAGCATATATTTTCTAAGAGGTTTCCCAGATCCAAGGGACTCAAAGCATCACTATAGTATTAAAGATCAGTCATTGAATGGTAAAGCCTGATGGAATCTCCACACCCTCATCACTGGACAGAAGTTGATCAGGATGGATTAGGCTAAAGAGTGATGCAAAGGAGGGGGTCTTGGGAATGTGCAGTGCAATGGTATATGTAATGAAATGTTGATTTTTCGGTATGATCCTGAAATCAAGCTGAGAGGTTTCCCAAAATAATTTTCTAAACATAATTTTCTAGAAATCAAGGGTCTATGATGCGGGAATTAATGACGTGCTTATTACTTGACATATATGGTTACATCATCTTTTTCAGCTTCATTATAACCACAGAGTCTCTGCCCAATAGTTTATTAGTGTTTGTCTTCCCAAGATACAAGAGAAACGACCCGGAAGCGACATCACAGTCTTCGTCCTCCGCATGGAAACCGCGACTGAAGGACCACCAGAGAAGCAGAGGCTGAAATTTAAGGACCGACCTCCCTACAATCCATACCTACCCCGTGGCGACCATAAAGGAAGTTCTTGTACTGTACTGTAGTTTGCTAAAAATGATCCATGTATTTCTCTGGGGAGTATATTGGGAAATAGAAAAAAACAATATTATTCAAAAATTGACAATCCTGATAATGTCTGGTGACCTTGCATAATAAAGTCCCATGTCATTATAATTAATTTATGCATTCCATTCCATATATACATAATTGATACTGATATTATCCTATTCTGTTTTCTAAATCACTCCAACTGATATTAAACTCATGTTTACAAATAATTACGACAATGTGACACACACATACGTATATATGTATATATGTATGTATGTATGTATGTAAGTGCCTAAGTATGTTTGTGTGTGTGTGTGTGTGTGTGTGTGTGTGTGTGTGTGTGTGTGTGTGTGTGTGTGTGTGTGTGTGTGTGTGTGTGTGTGTGTGTGTGCTTGTGTGTGTGTATGTGTATGTGTATGTGTATGTTTATGTGTATGTGTATATGTGTGTGTGTGTGATAATGGAAGATAGGTAGATAGAGTAGGTAAATAGGCAAATATTGATAGATACAAAGAGACAGACAAACCCACACATATAAAGAGACAGACAGACAAACAGACGAGTAAGACGGTTTACTGAAGGACTTGGAACAGAAAGAGAAGACAGCGAACGAGTGCGCTATAATCACACGCGAAGCTACTCAGTCCCCAAAAGGGAGACTTGACGCATCTCATCCAATTAGCCACTTCAATTGCGTTACGAAGTTGAAAGCAAAAGAATGGTGTCAGATCGCATTCCGAGTCACACCACGAACAAGAGGTTAAGACAAGAGCTGCGCGGAGATATTCGTTGTTGCTTTCGGCCAGTGTCTGTTGCCTTTTGTCTGTGCCTGTGTCTATTTATGTGTGTGTTTCTATTTGTGTGTCTGGTTTTCACTCGCCATTCTCATCGTTCATTCTCGTCTTCCTGCCTGCCTGCCTGTCTGTCTATCTCTTTCTCTCTCCTTCCGTCTCCACTTCTCTATCTCCTTCTTACCCACCCTTTCTTTTTCTGTCTTTTCCTCTTTCCTTCCGGCTACACTTCTCTCTCTCTTTCTTATCCATCCCCTCTCTCTCTACCTCACATCCCCTCTCCCACTCTTACACCCCCTCTCCCTCCCTTCTCTCTCTCCCTTTCCCTCTCCCTCTCCCCCCCTCTCCCTCCCTTCTCTCTCTCTCTTTCCCTCTCCCTCTCCCTCCCTTATCTCTCTCCCTCTTCCCTTTGACATGTATAAGCTTTCCCGTCGTCTAGCTGCACCAAGGCTAAGTGTCTGCTGGTGTTTCAGGCTGCTCGTCACGTCAGTCTGTTATGCAAATGATAGCGCGAACGGCAGCTCCCCCTAGCCAGACCTCCAACACGTATCCGAATATAAAGATGCATAATACAAAGGGGTTTCGGGAACAATCGACATTCTTGTACGATGGAGCAAGGGGGAAACGTCTGTGATTTTAAGATGTATTATACAATCAGGGTTGGAAGATGATAAAACCAGTGTGTAATAGGAAGTGGAACAATGCATTTTTTTTCCTTTGTAGTTAGATAAGTATAAGATTGAACACAGATAAGTATGATTAAGCACATAAGACAAATAACAGGTAGGCATATAGATAGTTAATAGACACACGCAGAAAAAAACAGGAAAATGCTGTCTTTGTTTGTTCAGGAAAGGGGGTAGAAGGAATGAGATGACAGGGATTTGGTTGTGCTGGAAAGAAGGGGACGATAAATTATGAAAAAGATAAATAATAATAACAATAATAGTAAAAATGATAATAAAATGAAAAAGGGAAAAAATGGTGAAAAAGTACTCTTGTGTATGCAAATGAGATTGAATAATTCAGAATGATTCTAATTTGCCTGATCCTCTTCGTAGAATCCTCGCGTTATGGCTTTCATCCAATTACCCGTTTGATATCAAGGGACCGTCGGCACACAGACACGTTGACCTTAGCTTTATTAGTCGTGAATGCTGTTATGACTAATATGAACAGTCATTAGTACTGTTAGTATCAGTGATGAAGAGAGAGAAACGCGAATTTTAGAATAATAGAAATGAAAATGATCCTGCCGATGATTTGAAGCTGGGCGAAGACAAATTGCAGATTTTAGAAGAGTGAAAAAATCAGAATGGTATGAGGAATTATTAAGGTATTAGGATGAAAGTGAAAATGCTAAGGTATTGATGACATGTTTAAAAGGAACTATATTTCTTCTACTGAGGAAATGGTGTTGAGGCGCTTAACCGTCTTAAAAATAATTTATTTCACAGGAAATGACTCTATATATAGCAAGGTCTACTTTGATTTTCGGCAACTTTATCTGTGGAGTATAACTATCACACGACGGTCTCGAACATCACTTAAAAGAAAGAAAAATAAAAGGTGTGGCAACGGTGCTACGAACAAGCGTGAACGAACGAACAAGTGACGAAACCGAATTGCCAGCTGATTCCAACGCAGGCGGGGAGAGGAAGACTCACTTAGATGCCCACGGCGTACTTCCCTCCCGAGCAGCCGATACTTCAGCTTGTGGCGGAGCTGAAAATGAGCTCGTCGCTTTCTCCTGAGACAACGGCCTGATAGCCGCGTTACTCGGCTTGTAACCGGAAAACCTGTTATAATTTCAGTTTTTTTTTTTTTTCTTTTTCTTTCTTTTTCCTCTGTTCGATGTTATTTTCTTTACATTTTCTTTCTTTTTCTTTCATTTTACTTTAATTCATGCATTGCTCATGTTCAAACCATTCGCCTTTTGCACGCTTCTTTTTGGAGCAACCGGTACCCTGGCTTGCGGCTGTGCTCATTCCTCTCCCTGAAGGTGGTAATTTCCCGTGAACAATCGACCGGTTTCCATCCTATCTAAGAGCATCTCAGTAGCCATCTTCTCGAGGCGAATGATTCTTGTTATCTTTTTTTACATATTTCTGTAGCTCTGGTCCAGTTCTCCTGAAAATTCGGAAGATAAAATACAATTAAATTATACCGTAGATCAATGGAAATAAACATAATATAAATATAATAGTTCGTTGCTTTATTATCAGACCGAAGGAAACAGACCGAAAAGGGATGGATAGATAGATAGATGGACTGATGGATAGATGGATCAATAGATAGATGGATAGATAAAGAGATAGAGAAATAGAAAGTGAAACAGAAACTATATAAAAAAGAATATAGAGACAAAAAAACAAAAAACAAACGAGATATATGATAAAGAAAGAAAGAAAAAAGAGAGAACTGTGACAGTGTTAGGGATCAAACCACTCTGTTTCTCCTCCCTGCACGGGTCACCCTGGAAGGCTGCCATCTGTCGCCTAAAAGACCAATTACAACTTTGAAAACTTGATGTCTTTGTTTGAGTAGCTTTAAGGATAATGAGCGCCTCTTTCTTCCAATTCAGCTTTAACGAATGGGAAATTTTCTGTTTGTAAAAGTCTCCAGGACTTAAAAAAAAAAATGGTTCTTTGGGGCTATAGGGGCGAATGGAACAAGGGGGAAATTAAAGAAGATTTTTTCCTTTCAATGCCTGGTTATTATTTGAAACCGTCCAGCGTCGTAGTGAAACATGAGTAGTTCCCCCTTAGAGTTTAAGCAGTTGACTTTTAAGTTGCTCGAAGTTTTTATTCGTTGATTTAATTTTGTTGATGAAAAATGCAAAGGTATTTTAAGAGAGAATTCTAATTAGCACTTATCGAAACTTGCATATTTCCTTTAACGCATTTTAGCTACTCTCTCACTTTCTCCATCCTTCTTAAATTTCTTTTTCACTATTATTCTTCCTTTCATGCTTGCTCTTCCA
>NC_061851.1:28605721-28610721 GCF_019202785.1 Penaeus chinensis | reverse complement strand
TTGACCCAAACCGGTTAGGCTTCGCTCTTTCATAAACATAAAAGATGAAAATTAATATCAAACAAAACACAGAAGGGTCCCTGAATATCTTTTTTTTTCGTCTTTTCTCTCCTTTATTTGTTTTCCCAACGAAGACTTGGCATGTGGGCTATTTTCTTGGCCTCCTCTTACTTTTCTTTACTTCTATATCGTCTTGAGAACAAATATGCTTCAGCGGTCTTTGATCTAAAAAAAGAAAGAAAAAAAAAAAAAAAGGAAAAGAGGGAGAGAGAAGAAAGGAAAAAAAAAAACTTTCTTTAGTTTGCACTCTTCTCTTTGCTTGAAGGGGGAGGAGTTTTCGCACCAACAACGTGGCAAACAAATAGATAAATAATGGCCAAAGTTCGTCAGATTTGGGATGGAGAAATGATCCTTAATAGCAAGTTCAACTCGCGTTCGTATCAGCCCGAGGGGTTGTCGAGTTGTCCGAACAAGTTAGAGGAAGCAAAAGAAATAAAGACTGGATCGATCTAATCTTTTCAGGTCTAAATCTGTCTATTGTGCAGTGAATAAATAGCAGTGAAAACCATAGCTTGGGAGAAAGCATGTCTGTGCGCTACAGCCCGTCAGTTTTCAGAATTCATCGCCTTTCCGCCCTAAGTTTGATATTTATCGGTCAGTGTTAACGGGTGTATTTGGTAATCTAGAAAGATTATTTCGTACAGTTAATTAATCTTACTTCTTCGAAATAATGATTGATATAAAATAAGATCTTCATCATAAAGAAATCACGTGTCCATTACTCCAGAGTGAACGAAACCAAAAGAAAAAATTTCGAACCAACGGATGGCCATTCTTCACCCTCCTCGCATACCACTATTGTAAGCGACCTTCCCTCGCCCTCTTGTTGTGAACTGCCCACTCGTGAGCTTTGATGATTATCACACGAACCCGCAGATGTTTGTTGTTTTTATCATGTTAATGGAGGTGTTGGAGGCGAGAGGGCACTCCAGATTGGAATAGAATTGTACAGCCATGATGATGAAAACATAGAGGGTGGGGAAGGAGAGTGTAACATTTTTTTAGTGTTTTTTTCTTCTTCTCTTGAATCATTCGCCGTGTAAGGCTAGTCGAGTGTTCACACCCTTATTCGGATTTCGTTATAAGAGGAGGTGCTTTGTAGGAGGGAAGCTTGTTACAATTCTATGTAGGTTGAGAAACTATTTTACTAAATGCTACGGGAAATTCATATAATTCTGGAATATTTGTTCATACATACACTAACTGGATTCTTTCTCCGAGAACATAAAGAAATGAAAAATAGAGTCTAATAGTTCATTTACAGAAAAAAGTTACCTTCCAGTTTAGAGTTTCTGACAAAAATAAAACAGAAGTTGGTTACAATGCTTCGTATTATTTTCCCAGGAGATTCTTCAACTGTACAATCATTTCTCTTCGTGTAATGCAATATACTTGTGTAATATGATCACACACACACACACACACACACACACACACACACACACACACACACACACACACACACACAAACATATATATATATATATATATATATATATATATATATATATATATATATATGTATGTATGTATGTATCTTGTTCAGAAAAAAAAATAGGAAACATAAGGTGGAAATAAAAAAGAAATCCAAGTCAAAACAGAAGTTATATATCAAAAGGATTAATGAATAAATGAACAAACAAATAAATGAATGAGTAATCCGCCCCTTTCTGTATATGCTGAAAAAAACATGATATTTGTGTGAATATTAAAATCACACAGACGATATGTAAACACGAACTTATATGTCATGGTCTTGAATACTCTCTTAGTATAAACTTTTCCCATTGTACTTAATATTTCTGCTTAATAATCTCCGGTAATCTTCACACTTTAACCCCCCCCCCCCTTTCAAACACTCTTTAAATCCCTGAAACTTAAGGAGACACGTGCCAAAAGAAAATAAAAGAAAAAAAATGAAAAAAAAAATAGATTGATTATTTAAAATTATCTGGCGCGCGAACAGTTAAGGTCATTAGCAGAGAATACCTAGTGGGATTCAAATGTTAAAATATTCAAAAGGAGAAAGCTCCATCTGCAGAAAACACACAGAGACGCACCCACCTCTTTGGCTAATTGCTGTTGACACATTTAAAACAGAACTGACCATTATGCGTCGTATCAGCAAATGAATGCTTGACAGTTTTGATGACCTAGTTATAAATTATTCAGCGGGAGCTCTAATGAGGTGTGTCATTATCTTGGAGATAATGAGCAATGAAGATGTACGTGTTTGTGTTCGTTTGTCTTTTTGTCATGTCGTTTGCATTGTCATTGTGCTACTGTTGGTTTAGCTAACAGAAAATCCTCAGGTGACATTTGAAAGAGTAACATTATTATCCTAATCGAGATGAAAGGTAAACTAATTAGCTAATCCTTGCTCTCCTCTCCCTTCCCTTCAATTACCCTCCCCTCCCCCTCCCCCTTTCCCGTCCTTTCCATCCCCTGCCCCCCTGCCCACCACTTCCCATCCATCCCCTCCCCTGCCCTCTCCCCCTCCCCCTCCTCTCCCTCGTTATTTTCCCTCAGGCGCTGATGCCCTGCCGGAAATCGTGATCACTATGGGCCAGTTAATCAAAGGAAGCATGTTTGCCGAACGGGAATGCATGCAATATCATTTCAAAGTTTGGAATTAACCCGACTCTCCATGTTGAACGCGATGCATCTGTGTATTCCAATTTTACAGCCTCCTTTTCCTCTCTATCTCTTTCTTTCTCTCTCTCTCTATACCCCCCTCCCCTCCCTCTCTTTCTCTCTCTCTCGCTCCGTCCACTCTATCACTCTCTCACTATACCTGTCTGCCTGTGTATCTGTTTATCCCTTTGTCTGTTCGTGTGCCTCTCTCAATCTCTCTCTCTCTCTCTCTCTCTCTCTCTCTCTCTCTCTCTCTCTCTCTCTCTCTCTCTCTCTCTCTCTCTGTGTGTGTCTCTCTCTCTCTCTCTCTCTCTCTCTCTCTCTCTCTCTCTCTCTCTCTCTCTCCTCTCTCTCTCTCTCTCTCTCTCTCTCTCTCTCTCTCTATCATGCAAGTTCGAAAACAATATTCATGAAAAACAGCAAGCGATGATCAACGTAAATGCATAGGTTGTAACTTTAAATATTTTTCAGAATTTCACTCTGTTTGAGCATTTGAATTTTATGATGATACTGATACGTTATCGTTGTGTTTGTTGTTGTTATTATTGTTAAGATCGATGTTAATATTATTTTTGTTACTATCATCATAATTGTTATTGCTGTTATTATTATCATTATTATTATTATTATTATTAATAGTATTAATGTTTTATCATTATCATTGCTATTGTTGTTCTTATCATTACGATTATTATTATTATTATCATCATTATTAATATTGTTATTATTACTATTGTTATTATTACTATTGTTATAATTTTATTATGATTAGTTTTATTATTAGCACTAGTAGTAGTGGTAATAACAGTAATATTATTGTTTTGTTTTTCGGCCGCAATTCTCATTACGGTCTGTCCCTGGCGCCGCGGCCGTCAGTCATATGTTTCTGTGACGGAACTGTCGCATCATTCGGATACACGGGGTTAATGTTATCATTGAGCATTATTATCATTATTACTACTATTATTATTATTATTATCAATATTATTATTGCTGTTTTGTTGTTGTTGTTGTTATTGTTATTATTATCCATATGATTATTGTCATTATTATAATTGTTGTTATTAATTTCATTATTGCTATTATCCATATGATTACTGTTGTCCTTTTATCATTATTATTATCATTATTGTTATTATTATCATTATCATTATTATACCACTATTACTATTTTTATGATTGTTATTATTATTATTATTATTATTATTATTATTATTATTATCATCATTATTATTATTATTTTCATTATCATTATTACCATCATCATTATTATCATTTTCATTATTATTATTATCATTATTATCACTATTATTATTATTATTATTATTATTATTATTATTATTATTATTATCATTAACATTACTATTAACATTAGTGTCATTAATACGGTTACTATGATTATGATTATCATTCCAATTAATATTGTTTGTAATATACGTTTTCATATTCTCAGTTTTGTTAACGATATTAATATCAATAATATTTATTACAAAATCATTATCATTTCGGATAGACATATTGTTGTTCTCTTTGATATGTATTATTGAGGTTATCTTAACAATTATTAAGACCAACATTATTACTAGTATTAATAATAGTCATATCTCTATGATCATAAATATGATCATAAATATTATTTAGAACATCATAAACGTCATTACTATCACGTTGGTTATAATAGTCATATCGTTATTTTCATCCCCAATTATCGCAATGGTTTTACCGTCAAAAAAAAAAAAAAAAAAAAAAAAAAAAGTCCGTGATGACAATATCCACTTCAAAATTCGGCTCAAAACATCGAAACCAGCAACGTTAATCACTTTTAATGCACGTTTCGAATCACATCCAGCTGTTAACTCGCAGTATTTAAATTTTGACTTTTTTGGAGTTCGCATTTTAGCTTCGTAATCTTCGCGAATCAGAATAACCACACTGGCTCTCCCGAAGACTAAAAACTAAAAAGAAAAGAAAGAAAAAGGAAAAAAGAAAAGGGAAATTCGAAAGCAAAGGAAAATACAAAGAAACCCAAAGTAAATATTTGACCGTGAAGAATGGCAAACACACTTCTCACTATCCCTCAATACACGGCAGCCATTACGTATAATGATTGGCATTAGCGTGGAAGGGTTTCGGGAGACGAGACAATGCGAGCAAACAACATGAGTCGGAGAACAAACAATCAAGACTTTCGAGAGAGGCAATGGCGCTAATCGATAATAGTTGCCGGGTCATTGAATTAATCTAATTAATGTGATATGTATATATATACATGTAGATATATGCATGTATATTTATAAACATATATA
>NC_061851.1:28595721-28598221 GCF_019202785.1 Penaeus chinensis | reverse complement strand
ATTACTATTATTATTAGTATTATTATTATTGTTATTATTATCGTTGATGTTGTTGCTGTTGTATTTATTAGGATATTATTGACATGTTTACATAATTTTGTACACGTTGTTCTCCCAGTCATTACCTCGCTAATATAAAAGTTATTATTTGATATTAAATTGTAACTTCTTCGATTATTTACCCATCATAAAAAAATAATAATAATAATAATGGTAAACAATATTTTAACTGTCCCTTTTCTTATTTTATCATGACATATCAAAGCATTAAATCATACTTAAACCTTTCCCCATATATAGTATCAAATTGCATCTGAATTTCGAAAATGTGATTTTAATGGACCTAGAACATTTTATGCAAAATCTAGCCCTTTTCCATTCTTATTTTCTTTTCCTTCTTCTCTTTCTTCTTAATTTTGGTTTGATTATTTTTGTGTGTGTATTTGCACATGGTTTGTCCATTTCTTTACGTATATCGATTACTTACTTTATCAGAAATACAGGTATATATTGGGATATGAAATTTGTAAATCCTATTATGTATGTATATCCTATAACCTGAAGTACTGTTGTAAAATTATTGATTATAGGTAAACAACTATGAAAGCTTATTCCTAATGAGGAAAATTACTTATTATTCTATCTATATCTCTTTCTTTCTCTCTCTCACTCTCACTCAAATTCTCACTCATTCAGGTAATCTCTTTCGTCTTACTGTGTATGCCATGATGCCATGTATATGTGACTGCCACTCTCTCTCTTTCACACACACACACACACACACACACACACACACACACACACACACACACACACACACACACACACAAAGAATACCAATACAAATTTTATTTTTGTTCAATTTGCATTCTATCACTCTGCCATCATACCTATGCAGATACAGAATCCTCACACCATACGTCTGCCACACGTTCACAACTCCAATCCAGCGTTTGTACTTAACATTCATTCTGGCGACTAACAGCGCAAAACTGAACATATTTATACACGTGATAAATCCAGCGACAAAATCAATGTATTAAGTTCATGGGCTTAAATGAAATGTGTGACAAAAAAAAAAAAAGAGGTTAAAGAACTATTGAAAATTCCCACTTTTGTTGAGCTGAACACGACGGATAAAATGTTTTGCGACCGACACTTTCACATTTGAATTGTTGAATATTCATTAGAGAATACTTGCATACTATCACATTCACATATCGTTTTGTATATTGCATTTGGAGATTTTTTTTTTTTTGTATAAAGTTAAGAAGAAAAAAAAAACCTTTTTTGGGTCGAATCAGCATTTCCTATGAAATATTTTTAAACGAAATTTTGGCTTTGATATTCGTGATGACTATCAGCTGTGAAACAAAAAAATGCATACAATAATATCATGAAAGTTTAGATAAAAATTCAGGATAGAAAAGTGAAAGAATGAAGAAGCAACGTAATCCATGGACACAAAAGATTGCGAAAATATTGCTTCGTATCTTATAGACTTTTCTGATAATCTCTCAGTGCAGCCTCCTCGCACACTTGCACACTACATACACGGGAGAGAGAGAGAGAGAGAGAGAGATAGAGAGAGAGGGAGAGAGAGAGGGAGAGAGAGAGAGACAGAGAGAGAGAGAGAGAAAACGAGAGAGAGAACGAGAGAGAGAGAGAGAGAGAGAGAGAGAGAGAGAGAGAGAGAGAGAGAGAGAGAGAGAGAGAGAGGGAGGGAGGGAGGAGGGGAGGGGAGACAGACAGATAGACAGACAGGCAATTAGATAGACAGGCAGACAAACGGACAGACGAAAGAATAGATAGAGGCAGAGGCAGCGACATAGAAATTGCCTTATTTGGGCACATTCATGTTAAAACAAAAGGGAATATTAATAGCAATGATAGTGGTAATAACAATGATGTTAACAAAATAATAGAAGCAGTAGTAATAGTAGTAATAACAGTAGAATCAATATTAATAACAACATCAATAACAATTATGATCATGATGATAATGATAATGTTAATAGGAGTATTCATAATAATAATGATGATGAATATGAATATAACAATAACGATAACAGTTATAATATTGATAACTACAATGATAATAATCACAATCAAATGATAATGATAGTAATGATGATCATGGTCTTGTTGATGATAATAGGGTTAATGATAATCACCAATTACTTTCATTATTACTATTGTACTTATCATAAGTTCTAAAAGCTTTCTTTGAGTTATTTTGGCTGGTGTTTTTTTTTTTTTTTTTTTTTTTTTTTTTTCCTTTCTCTCTACCTTCTCTTTATTTGTGTTCGCTTCTCGTTGCCTCTCACCATTTCTCTTTCTTTCTCATTGCGTTTCCTTTCATCTTCTAGATTTCTTTCTCTCCAAATCGCTCTTCATCGATCCCTCTTTTTTTCTCTCTCTCTTCCCCTTTCCCTTCCCATACGCTAACTCTCCATCACTTTATATTATCAAAATATATCTTTCCTTCATGCCTCCCGCT
>NC_061851.1:28563221-28565721 GCF_019202785.1 Penaeus chinensis | reverse complement strand
GACAGATAGATAGATAAACTGGTCAATAGAAAGAAATATAGAAATATAGATAGATAGATAGATACGTAAATAGATAGACAGACAGACAGATAAACTGGTAAATAGTAAGAATTATAGGTAGATAGATAGAGAGAGGTAGAGAGATAAACAGATGAATGGGCAGACAGATAGATAGATGAAATGACAGATAAATAAATAGATAGTTAGGTAGATGGATGGATGATGGATAGACAAACAGACAAACTTTTCAAATACATCCAACGAATTCAACATGTAAACCAGTCATATTACTAAATAAAATAAATAGATTTGTCAAAAACGGAAAAAGTTAAACAAAAATGCCAATAACACGACATTGTAAATCCGAAGAACGAACATAGGAAACAATAAACCACCCGGGACTATTTTATCAAAAGGAGAGAAGAGAAAGAAAGACAAAAAGACAAAAAAAAAAAAAAAAAAAAAAAAAAAAAAAAAATCAGGTCTCTCTAATTCCTCGCTACAAAGACCAAAAATGAACAACGAAACAAATAAAATCAACGCTCATACATCCGCCACAACAAATACCCGACAAAGACAGCGAGACAAGGAAAATCTTCATCACACACGAATTGAAAATAAAGCAATTTCTTCGGCATGGTTAGGAATATCATACACCATCATGAAACAAAACAATCAGACGAGCGATGTGTTTTCTCAACTCTTTTTGTTTGTTTGTTTGTCTTTGGTATTTGGTTTGCGCAAAGGATATCGCCGGGACTCGCAAATCGACCGGCGTCAAGAGCGATGACGTAATCCGCGGATTTGACATTGTTCTTAGTGTTTGCGTTCGATATGGCTGTGGGAGAAGAAGAAGGAACACAGCTGGAGAGGACGTGGGAGAGAGAGAGAGAGAAAGAGAGAGAGAGAGAGAGAGAGAGAGAGAGAGAGAGAGAGAGAGAGAGAGAGAGAGAGAGAGAGAGAGAGAGGGGGGGGCCAGAGGGAGAGAGAGGGAGAGAGAGAAAGAGGAAGAGAGAGAGAGAGAGAGAGAGAGAGGGAGAAAAAGAGGGACAGAAGGATGGAGAGGGAAGGAGGGAGGGAGGAAGGAGAGGTTGATATATATATTATATATATATATATATATATATATATATATATATATAGAGAGAGAGAGAGAGAGAGAGAGAGAGAGGGGGGGGGCAGATAGACAGACAGGCAGAAAAAGAGAGACAGAGACAGATAGAGGTACAGGGACAGACAGAAGCAGAGAGTAGAAAGAAGTGGGCTTCGATAATTTGGACAACATAAATATCTTTCTAGTGTTTTTACTGTATCTGATCACATGATTAGAAGGATACTTTTGAAAGCCAGTCATTTTCAATCATTATCTTTCATATATATATATATATATATATATATATATATATATATATATATATATATATATATATAATGCACCTTGCTAATCTCACTTGAAGAACAAGTAACAATTACTATTCAGTAAAATCACGGCAAATGCAAACTCACCAAGTTCGAGATAATTACTTCTAGCAAGACATAATCATCAAAGGGAAACACCTTTTGGTATAGTTATAAGTATCTGAGAAACAAGAAAAAAATATTACTCAATGAACTCACGGTAAATACAATTACAAATCCTACAGCTTATGAGTTGATTGATTCTGACACAATATGACGGCAAATCTATCAAATCCACACGAGGAAAGGCACATGATAAGATAGTGCTCCAAGGTTCAAGAGGCAAAGAAGTACACTAAGGTTACCAGATGCGTTATGCTCAGGTTATGGGGTTCAAACAGCCTGCCACACGATCCTGGGAGTCACGTTCAGTCAATTTGTCACAGAACTGGAAAATAAATCTCACTGAAGGAGTTTAAGGCAACTTTAGCATGGCGTGATATTTCTAGGAATTTCTATCCTTTTTTGCTTTCCCTCTCTCTCATTTTTGTATTAATTTATCTGTGTGTTGTTGTTTCTTTTGAAATTTGATTATTTTTTTCGCTTCTGTTTGGTCTCTTCTACCTTGCAATGGTAGATATATAATTTATATAATGTTTTCCTTTTCTGTGTTTCATGCATCTCGTGTCTTTAAATATCAAGTTATATTTAATTAAATTGAGCTCGAATTTCATACATATTTATTTCTTCTTCGATTTTTATTTTTGTCGGATCAATCAGCCTTTTCTATCTATTAAACTAACTATCTATCTTCCTTCCCCCCTGCGTCTGTCTATAAACCTATCCCACATTTCTCATTCCCTTCCCTCAAACTACCCTTCTATTTCGCTCGTCCATCTCTCTTTATCTCTTTTTCCTCTCCCTCTTTCATCCTGTCTCCCTCCTCCTCTTCCTCTTTCTCTGTCACCCTCCTCTATTCCATCTCACTCCATCTCAACCATCACTCTTTCCCTTCCCACCCACCCCCTTCTTACCCCTCCACCCCATCCCCCTTTCCTACCACAGTTGCAGTATAGTTTTACGTCTCCTCCCCACTCCTCCC
>NC_061851.1:28530721-28533221 GCF_019202785.1 Penaeus chinensis | reverse complement strand
AATATGTTAAGTTGTCAAAAAAATATTTACGCGAATGATGTTCAAAAAGGTAGATATCATTTTAGAGCTAGATTTATTTAGACTCTCAGCATTATATCAAGTGCTAGGGGAAAAGCGTCGCATAAAAAAGCGAATGATATTGCAGTTTCCTCCCATTTATAACCATTTTATTTCAACTTTTTGGGCGCGTTTGTGATGCAAAATATTGCATAAAATATAGTGGCGAATCGGCCAAAATCGCATCATCTCTCCTTTATCAGTTTATGCTTCAAAATATAAATTGATAGTAAGGAAAAGACAACAATATAGTTTTTAAAATAAACCAAAGCTTTCAATTGGTGGTTCGTGCCTCCCCCCCCTCCCCCCTCACGCGAACATCAACAAAATTTTTCTTTGTAACGAGTTTATGAAAGACAAAAAAAAAAAAAAGTGAATCAAACCTGGCATCACTAAGAGCCACGCCAGAGGTCTCGTCGCCTTAAGAAGCAAACATACAAACATAAAAGTCGTTTGGGAAGCTATTTATGTGTAGATAAAGACACCCCTTAAGTGATGTTTTCGTTTAGCTTGGTGTCACTTTGAGCGATATTAAAAAAAAAAAAAAAAAAAAAAAGGGCTCCAGTCTTAGATCTGGGGTTCATACCTATTTCACTCTCATAAAAATGATCGACTTTGGGTTTATATGCATTCGAAAATAAATGAAAAGAGGCAAAAGGTCGAGATATTAATCCAATAGATAATTTCTGACGGTTAGATTCACCATGAACTAGGACTAGAAAATGCGGGAAATGAGGGATATAGTTGTTCGCTGATTTTTAAGTCAAGTTACAGAGATACAGTTACGTGTTTTGCTGAATTTTGTATTTTTTTGGATTTAGTTATGAATGGATAGCTTGTCGACACCTCCCCTTAGGATATTAAACTCAGCACAGAGTATATTTTTGGCACAGAAGCCGGCCCGTAACACAGATACTATTTTCCAATTTGACCGTTAATTGGATCGTGAAATGGGTGTCAGTTCGTCCGGCTACTAATTACTGTACGAACTGGAGGTGCATTTTTAAGTCCTGCAAGCCGAGATTTGAAATGTTGAAGATGTGAATTTATAGAAAATGTTACGTGTATCATACCATATATATATATATATATATATATATATATATATACATATATATATACATACATACATATATATATACATATATATACATATATATACATATATATATATATATATATATATATATATATATATGCATACACACACACACACACACACACACACACACACACACACACACACACACACACACACACACACACACACACACACATATATGCATATATATACATACACTCACACATATATATATATATATATATATATATAAATATATATATATATACACACATACATACACATATGTATATATATGTATTTATACATATATATGTATATATATGTATACATGTATATATATATATGTATATATATGTATACATGTATATACATATGTATATATATGTATATGCATATACACATATATGTATACACTCACACATACACACATATGAATATATATATATATATATATATATATATATATATATATATATATATATATATATATATATATACATATACATATACATACATACATATACATACACACACACACACACACATACATACATACATACTCATAAACACACACACACACACACACACACACACACACATATATCTGTATATATAATACTCGAAACTCCAACACATGCTACTTTCCATAAACGTTTCTAAATTGTGGATGTTCAAATGCCACCCTTAATAGGCTCGTATACTTTTTATAACTGTTGGATCTTTTGATGTTTATAGTGTCTCCATACCTTCTCGTTTTCGGGATTAAGATTTTTTTGTCCCGGCAGCCACTACTAAATTTCAATTCTGCTACACAGGGCGTGAGGAGGAGAAGGGAGGGGGGTGGGGGTCGGAAATAGATACTTTTAGAAGGAAATTTTCAAGTGTTTTTACGTCCCTTTAGACACTGATATGTACACTGGTTGTCGCAAAGCTGTAGGAGTCGGTGCACTTCCTCGGCATATGGTTCTTTGTGTAGAACCGCAGATTCTCAGAAATTTACTGCATGTCCTTTACGTTTGCGTTGTACAGAATGTGTTTAGGAAAGAGGGCAAAGGTGTGGATCCAGAGGTCTGTACACAACAGATATGCAAAATTATGAGGAATACACAAACACAGATGAAGTGGAACGTATACAAACATATATAAACAGACGCAGACATGGACATATAGACACAGTAACCATAACACTTACACACATTTAATTACACCCACCCACGCTCACAAGTACCCATCTACCCACACACACCCACACGCGCGCACACGCACACGCACTCGCAAACGCCCACACACACACACACACACACACACACACACACAGAGTGAGAGAGAGAGAGAGAGAGAGAGAGAGAGAGAGAGAGA
>NC_061851.1:28515721-28520721 GCF_019202785.1 Penaeus chinensis | reverse complement strand
TTTGTGTATCAAACACCCCATAACAGGGAACAGACCAACAAGAAATAAACAAACAACATGAAGAAAGAGAAAGGAAAATCGTACGTACAACCACTACTTGGCAACTCACATACTGTGACGTCATCAGAGCAGGACAGACAACTTGGTGGCGGAAGGTGGTGGTGGGGGACGGGGTGGGGGTGGGGAGTGGGGAGTGGGTGAAGTATTGGGGGTTAGGGGTAGGGAGTAGGGGGTAGGGGTAGGGGGTAGTTGGTGGGGATGAATGAAGACGGGAGGGGGGGGGGTGAAGGGATAGGGGTGGGGGGGTAGAGGAGATGAGTAAAAGGCCGAGGAAATCAGTGATGCATAAAGCTACCATCATCAAGATCTAAGCTTTTGGGAGAGGATCTATTCATCGACCTCGGCAGATGTGCTTATGGTGGGGATGTAGAGGATAGAGGAAGGAGGTTAGTGGGGTTGGAAAGAAGGTGGGGGAAGGGGTTTGGTGGGGATGGAGGGGGGTAGGGGGATGGGGAGAGAGGTTGGTGGGGATAGGAGAGGAGATGAGGAAAGGGTGTGGGTGTGGATGGAGGAGGAGGAGGGAGAGGAGGGAGGATAGTGGGGTAGGTGGGGATAGGAAAGGAGATGGGGGAATGGTGGAGATGGAGGGAGGAAAGGGAATGGGGAGGGAAGTTGGAGGGGAAGGAGGTGGGCTTGCTGGGGATTGGAGAGGAGAGGAGGGAAGTTAGTGAGGGGATGATGGGAAGAAAGGGAGGGATAGTAGTTTGGATGGGAAGGAGAAGGGGAGAGGCTAAATGGTGGAAGAGGGAGGTAAGAATTAAAGGAAAGAGATAAGAGGGGATGGTAGTGTAGATAGGTATAGTGAGGACGGGTGGGAGTAAAGAATATATGCAGAAGAGGAGGGAATATCGAGGTTGGAAGTGTAGAGAGATATAGTGAGGGAAGTACATAGAGAGGGGATAGGGGATAGGAGTTATAAAGTGGGGAGTTAAGGGGGTGGGGGGTATGTTATTCACCCGGGAGACCTATATTTCTGTGGGATAAAATATATTGGAGTTTTAGTGGAGAGACGTGGAATATGAAACAGATTCGGTGGCCGTTTCTCTCTATCATTTTCCCCCTCTTTTTTCTGCATGATCTGTCCTAGGCTATTAATGTATATATATATATATATATATATATATATATATATATATATATATATATATATATATATATATATATATGTGTGTGTATATATTAGCATTAGAGTATTTTTGTATAACTGGCTCGGAATACTGATATTGTATGTATGTATGAGTGTATGTAGGCAAGCAGATCACACAAACGCACGTGTACACATAGACATTCTTTCTTGCACCCGTGCTTAAAACCAAACAAACGCATACATACGGACACATCTAAGCAAACACAGACAAACACACATATATCCAAACAAACACACACAATAACAAAGATAAAAAAGCACAGTTCCCTTATAAAATAACAGACTAACACACAAACACAGATACCCTTTACTAACAAACGCACACAGGAATAAAAGAACGCACACACGAGACAAACATACTGACAAAAGGGCATAATGAATTCCAAATTTCGTCATTCATCTTATTCATCTACATTCGTGAGATGACTGAAATATTCGCTTTTTTATGGGATCTCCGTCTCTCTGCTTTACTGCCATTAAAAGCAAGTCGCTGGAGACTGGATGATCTGATGTCATTATGTAAGAGGTGGGTTAGGTTTCTGTGTTACGTGTGTCTGTCTGTTGGTCCCTTTCTCTCTTATGTGTTGTTACGTTTTTGTTTTGAGTTTATTTTCTTTTTCTTGTTTTCATGTCTTTATATCTGTCTGTTTGTTTGAATGTTTGTGCCTATTTGCTATTGTTTCGTTCTCTGTCTCTGTCTGTCTGTCATTTTGATTGCATCTCTCACTATATCTCTCTCTCCATCTCTCTCTCTATTTCTCTCTCTCTCTCTTTCTCATTTCTCGCCTCTCTTTCTCACTCTCTCTTTCTCTCTCTCTCTCTCTCTCTCTCTCTCTCTCTCTCTCTCTCTCTCTCTCTCTCTCTCTCTCTCTCTCTCTCTCTCTCTCTCTCTCTCTCCTCTCTCCCACATTTTCTCTGCTTCTCTTTCTCAATCTCACTCTTTCTTATCCCCTCTCTGTATATTGCCCTGCACATTATGTACGTAAAGAATTACGAACACAAGTATTTTTCCCCTTAGCCATTTTCAATTTCCTCCTCACGGTATTAGGACTTACATCATACTTAAGATCAATTTGTCGTTGGCAACATAATCCCAGATAAATCGTCAAGACTTGATTTTCAAAGTATTTTATTTTCGTAATATAAAAACACACACTCACAAACATATGCTCACGCGCATACAGAAACGTGAGGAATGATATATATATATATATATATATATATATATATATATATATATATATATTATATATATATATATATATATATATATATATATATATATATATATATATATATATATATATATATATATATATAAGTAATCGTATGTTTTCTACACACTCATTTTTTTCCCCTTTTCTTATGAATAATCTCAAATTCTTTAAAAACTGCCCTTCGCCTTTGTCTCCGCCGTCGCCCTTCCTTCTGTCCCCCTACGCCTAAGCCCTTTTTCCCTCGGCCTCGCGCGTGACATCCACCCAAAGAACTATAACAAGATGAAAACTTCGAGGGCGAAAGGGAAAGGGAAAAATAGGGAGTGAGAAGTTATTATTTTGCTCCTTCTTGTTTCTTGTGTTCGAGGGAGCTGTATGATTGTTCTTTATTATTGCTTTTGTTGCTGTTATTGTTTTGTTTGTTATTAATGTTGGTGTTAGTATTTTGTTGTGTTGTTGTTATTATGACTGTTATTAATATCTTTGTTATTATTGTTATTATTGTTTTCATTTCTTTTTTACTATTATTATTGTTATTATTATTATCATTATTATTATTATTATTATTATTATTATTATTATTATTGTTATTTTTACTGTTATTATTATGACGATGATGAAGATGATTATACATTATAAATATCATAATAATTATTGTTATTGGTCATTATCGAATGACCCCCCCCCCCCCATACACACAAATTCACACACACACACACACACACACACACACACACACACACACACACATACACACACATACACACACACACACACACACACACACACACACATATATATATATATATATATATATATATATCTAAACAAGTAAGATAATCCCATCCAGCAATATGTTCGTGTAAATCCCGCGTCCCGAGCGAGCAAGCCAGCAAGACCGACATTCTCATGTATCCGGACCGTTCGTTTCCGCCTTGTAATCCGGTCCACGCGAACGAATGTTGACGTTGATCGGATTACCGATTAGTTGCCTGAGTGTGTGTTCTCCTGATTATGAAATCTCTGTCGATATATCATTAGTGGTAGTGGTTGGATGGAGTGCTGGGGCGGCGCTTGTTTTGTTTGTTTGTTTGCGTGTGTGTTTGTTTGGTATTTGCGTGTGTGTTTGTGTGCTTGTTTATTTGCGTGTGTGTTTGTATTCGTAATTGCGTTTGTGTTTGTGTGCTAACTTGTGTTTGTTTGTGTTTTTGTATTTGTCTGTGTATACGTGTGTGTGTGTGTGTGTGTTTGTTTGTGTGTGTGCTTGTTTGTTTCTCTGCCTCTCTGTCTGTGTATCTGTGCGTCTATGTGTCTGTCTGTCTGTCTGTCTGTCTGTCTGTCTCTCTCTCTCTCTCTCTCTCTCTCTCTCTCTCTCTCTCTCTCTCTCTCTCTCTCTCTCTCTCTCTCTCTCTCTCTCTCTTTCTCTCTCTCCCTCTTTCTCTGTCTCCTCCCTCCCATCCTCCTTTTTTTTATCTTTATCTTACGCCCCTTTCTCTCCTTCTACCTCTCCCTCTCCCCCTCCCTTCCCTCCCCCCCCCCTCCTAACCAGAAGATAATGAGAAAAGGTAAAGTAATTTGGAAGTTAGATGCAGTTATTGATGGCACCTGAGCTGCAGACGAAAGATGAAAAACACATTAAATATTCATGTCTTCTTATTTTCATTTTAGTTTTAGCTTTTATTCTGCTTTTTATGCCTTTCTTTGTTTTGTTATTTCATAATCTAAAGACGTATACACAAGCACACACACACACACACACACACACACACACACACACACACACACACACACACACACACACACACACACACACACACACACACACATTCTTTATCCTCCTCCTCTTTCTTCATTAGATTTTTCTCCTTTTCCTTAGATTTTCCCCATAGTTATTAGTTCTATTTTCTTCCGTTATTAACGTTGAAGTTAAGGGGAAAAGGCGAAAAAAAGAAAGAAAATAAAATCATTTGAAGGGAAGATGAAGGTCGGAAAAAAATGTCTACTGCGAATCCTTCTAAATTCTTCAACCTGCTTCAAAGGGTCATTTCTCCCCCTCTCCCCCTCCCCCTCCTACCCTCCTCTTCATCTCTCTCCCCTCCCGTTTCCCCTCTTTTTGTCCCTTCTCCTATTTCTCCTCTCCCCTTCTTCCCTGTCTACCCTTCTACCCTTCCCCCTCTCCCTCATTCTTTTCCCCTGTCCTTCTCTATTTCCTCTTCCACTCTTCCCTGGGCTTTTTGTCTCTTTCCTTATTCCCTCTTCCTTTCTTCCTTCGTCCCTTCTTCACTCTTCCCTTTATTGTTCTTTTCTTCTATCTGCTCCCTACTTCAGATCGCCATTTTATTTCCCATCCTTTATCTCCACCTCCCAAATCCATTTATCTCTCCTTATTCTCCTCCTCTTCTTCGTCTTCCAATTTACTTCCTATTTTCTGCTCTTCCTCATCCTTTTCTTCTTCCTTCACCCCCTCCTCCTCTTTTTCTCCTACTCCGCCTCTTATGTTTCTTCCTTTATATTCTCCTTCTCCTCCTCCTCCGCCTCCCCCTCCTCCTCTTTCTCCCCCTCCTCCTCTTCTTCCT
>NC_061851.1:28490721-28493221 GCF_019202785.1 Penaeus chinensis | reverse complement strand
TGTGTGTGTGTTTTTGCATGCGTATAAAAAAAAAAAAAAAAAAAAAAAATCCAGCTTAATACATATATAAAAACCTCATACGACGATCGCCTCTTCAATTATTTTGAAACAAAGTACAAATCCGTTAATACATGTCCTAATATAACGACAGACAAAGATAAAATATAAGGCGCAGAAAAAAAAGAGTAATAATAATAAAAAACACAAAGGTAAAGAAAACGTCAGTGAAAGAAAGAAACAAGATAAGGTGAAGAAAAATGAACAATGATAATAATAAAAATAATAATAATGATAATAACGATAATAATAATAATGATAACAATAATAATAATAATAACGATAATAATGTTAATAATAATAATAATAATAGAAATAATAATTATAATAATAATAATAACAATAATAATAATAATAATGATGATAATAAACACAGAACGAGAAGAGAACGTCAAAGAGTCAAAGAAAAGAAAATCTTGAAAGCTTAACCCGGAATCACCAAAAGCCGACCCGTAACTAAGGCAATCACGAGGTAGAGAGGAGAGAGGGAAGAAAGTGAGAAGAAGAAGAAGAAGAAGAAGAAGAAGAAGAAGAAGAAGAAGAAGAAGAAGAAGAAGAAGAAGAAGAAGAAGAAGAAGAAGGAGAAGAAGAAGAAGAAGAAGAAGAAGAAGGAAAAAAAATGAAATGAAGAAAGTAGAGGTGAGAGAAAAATCACAAAAAGGGAGAAAGAAAAATAGAAAGGAGATTTGGAAAGAGGGATAATGGAAGGAATGAGATAGGTGGAGTGGAGAGAAGAAGAAAGACAGAGCGAAAGAGCAAAGAGAATGGGAGAGCAGACAAAAGGATCGATAAGAATAGGGGAAGAGAGTGATAGAATAAAACATATTCATAAGCAGAACATAGAGGAGAGAAAATAAAACTACAAAACCAAAAACAAGTAGAGAGAGAGGGAGAGAGAGAGAGAGAGAGAGAGAGAGAGAGAGAGAGAGAGAGAGAGAGAGAGAGAGAGAGACAAAGAGAAAGAAAGACAGAAAGAAATTTCCATGACAAAACCCGGAGATAAATAGAACAATAATGGAAAATAAAAACAACATTCGAAAATACACCGACAGACCAACGAGAAATGCAAGAAGGTACGAAATGCAACGAAAATACAATTAAACGATAAAAATGTACGAATCCCCGTGAAAAGAGAGGCAATTAAAGGGAATATATTGAGGAGTGAGAAAAGAATGGTACGATTAGAACGAAATTTAGCTCGAAGTGAAAATAACAGAAAAAGAAAAGAAAAAGCGAGAGATAAGACGGCGAAATAAACAATTAAGAAAGAGGAGGAGAAAGGAAAACAAAAAGAGAAAGAAAAAATAAAAGCTAGCAAATAATTGAAATGCAAATAGTGGTGATAAAATACAATACTTCATTCTCTTATGATTCTTACATACAAAAAAAGTGTACATGATATAAAGAAGAGAATAAAAGTAGAAGGGAGGAAAGGACGATTATAAGGCCAAAGATAAACAGGGGGAAAGAAGAAAACACATAAAAGACTGGAAAGTTGACAGAAAACCCAAGAGAAATGGATCAATAGACCAGGATAAAGGAAGAGAAAGAGGAGGAGGGAAAGGGGAGAAGGAGGGAGGGGGACAAGGGAGGTCGGAGAGGGACGCAGGTAAGAGAGGGGAGGGAGGCGGGGAGAAAGCGAAGAGGAGGGGAGGTAAAGAATAGGGGAAAGAGAGGAAAGCAGGAGGAGGAAGAACAAGATGAAGAAGGAGAGGAGAGGAGGAGATGGAGGAACAAGGAAGGGGAGGGAAGGAGTAGGTGGAAAAAGAAGGAAGGAGAGGGAAGGAGGAGGAGGAAGAAGAAAAAGACGAAGGAGAGGGAAAAAAGAGGTGGAAGAACAAGGAAGGAGAGGAAAGGAGGAGGGGGAAGAAGAAGGCGAGGAAGGAGAAGGAAAGAGGAGGTGGAGAACAAGGAAGGAGAGGGAAGGAGGAGGAGGAGGAAGGAGAGGAAAGAGAGGGAAAGAGGAGGTATAAGAACAAGGAAGAAGAGGGAAGGAGGGAAAGAGGAGGAGGTAACAGAGGAAAGAGAGGGAAAGAGGAGGTAGAAGAACAAGGAAGGAGAGGAAAGGAGAAAGAGGAAGAAGAAGGAGAGGAAGGAGAGGGAAAGAGGAGACGGAAGAACAAGAAAGGAGAGGGAAGGATGAGGAGGAGGAGAAGGAAGGGGAAGAAGGAGAGGGAAGGAGGAGATGGAAGAACAAGGAAGGAGAGGGAAGGAGAGAGGAAATAGGGAGAGGGAGGATGGCGGAATGGAGGAGAGGGGATTATGAAAAGCTACGCAATTCTTTTTCCGATAGACGTGAAGTGATTAGAGAATATGTTGTTGTTTTTCTTTCTATTCAAGAACAAAAAAGTGAGATTGGTTCGATAAGGATAAGGGCGTCTGTTTGTGAATGTGTGCATTGTCTGTCCATCTGTCGATCCACTGTAGATAGGAGATAAGCAAC
>NC_061851.1:28468221-28475721 GCF_019202785.1 Penaeus chinensis | reverse complement strand
GTCATCTGTTTGTGTATTATGCACAGGTGGGATGGGGGGTGGGGGGTGGGGGTGGTTGGAAGGGAAGGGAAGAGGGGGTAAGAGGAAGGGGTGGGATGGGGAGGAAGGAGGAAAGGGCTGAGAGGAATGTATGGGGTGAGAAGGAAAGGATAGAGAGGGGGAAAGGGGAAAGGGTGGAATGAGAGGGAGGGGGTAAGAAGGGAAATGATGAGGGGGAAGGATGGGAGGGAGGAAAGGGGTAAGAGGAAGGTATGGGTTGAGGAGGGAAAGGATGAGGGGAAGGAGGAAAATGGAAGAAATGGGGAGAGGGGGGGTAGGGAGAGGGGGAGGGAGGAAATGGGTGAGAGGAAAAGTTTGGGAGGAGGGAAGGGAGGAAGGAAACGCATACGACGAGGGTGTAAGGAAGGGGGGGATGGGATAGAAAGAGAGAGGGAGAGAAGGGACGGTAGGGGAGAAGGAGGGAAAGGGTGAGAGGAAAGGATAGGAAGAGGGAGAAAGAGAGAAGAAGGAGAGGACTGAGCGGAAGGCAGGGGAGGGAAGGGATGGGGAGGAAAGAAATGAGGGAAGAGAGGAGGGGAAGGAAAGAGGGAAGGGGAGAGAAGTGTAAACAAACGAATGTATTTCCAAGAAAACTGAGGGATGTGGAGTGAAAATTTATGTTACGAAAAGATTAAAATGATAACAATGATGATATCAATAATCTTAGATCGCAAACCGGAAATTAAATATAAATGTCGCTACCACTGATAATAATTATAACTATTATTATTGCTTTCAAATAATAAAACTAGTGAATGAATGATTGTAGTAATCCGCGAATAAGAATGAATTAGTATATAAGTAATTTAATAAACAGTACACCTCACAAAGGGCATTAACAGTAAAAAGAAAATTAGTAACTGGAGAGAAAGTAGACAGAAACTGCAAACAAAAGAGATAAAAGGGGGTCGTGTCAGCTTCCATTGCTTGAGGCTCGAGAGAGGAAGGGGAGAGGGGAATGGAGAGAGAGGGAGGGAGGGAAGGAGAGAGAGGAAGGAGGAGAGAGGGAGAGGGAGGGAGGGAGAGAGGAAGGGAGAGAGGAAGGGAGGGAGAGAGGGAGGGAGGGAGGGAGGGAGGGAGAGAGAGAGAGAGGGAGGGAGGGAGAAAGGGAGGGAGGAGGGAGAGGGAGAGAGAGAAGGAGGAAGGGAGGGAGGGAAAGAGGGAGAGTTAAAGAGGGAGAGAGGCCAGGGGGGAACGAAGGAGGGAGGAGAGTTAGTTGGAGAGAGAGAGAGAAAGAGGGAGGGAGGAAGGGAAGGAGGGAACGAGGGAAAAGAGGGAGAGAAGGCGTGGGGTGAAACAGACAGACCAACAGACAAGCAGGCGGGCAGGGAGATAAATAGGCAGGCTGACAAATAGGCAGACAGACAAAAGGACAAACAGAACAAATGAAGATATAGATAAAGTAGCAAAACACAACAGCAACATAATAACAGCGAAAAGAAGAATGAAAACAGAGACGACACGACGAAGAGTGTGGGACGAAGGCGAGACACGTGAGGCAGAAATCAATTAATCACAGAGTTAAGGATTTCCAGTGGATAGGCTATAGGGGGAAGGGGGAGGAGGGGGTAGGTAAAGATAAGGGTCAGATACCATATCGATCTTTTCCTCTCTTGTTTTCCTCTCGATGTCGACACTTGGACAAGAGTGGCGGTGAAATGAAGGAAGTGAATGAAGCAAGGGATAAGAAATATTTTTTATAAATGCAAGTGTGGTATTTTCAGGGATATTTTTTGCGGGGAATAATTACTGTAGAGATGTAAACGGAAAAGGTTGGGGTTCGCGGGCAGAGTAGGAACAATTGATAACAATCAAGGTAAAGCGAGTGTGGCCTCAGGTATCTGTATTGAAACTTACTGCTGTAGGGTTCCAATTACGGGTATAGCATAGGTATAGTGTTATTTTAGTAAAGATAAAGAGTTTTTTTCATTTATTTGGTTATTAGAATACTAACAAACAACTACAAAGGATGACGACAAACAATATAAAAGCAGATGATAGAACAATTTAAACCAGAAAACAACAACAACAACAAAAAACAAAACAACCGAGCGAAAGTTTTTTTTGTGATACCGAATAAAATGGCGAATTCTTGCTTTCAAGAGAAATGCGGTTTCTTGTGCCACTGCGCGGATTCCCCAAAGACACAATATTTACCAGAAAAGATCCAATATCCTGACAAAAATGGGTTCAGAACAGAACCTCCCCTTTCCCTCCCTTCCCCCCTATTCCCCTCCCAGGCACCGTTGACTCTCAATATCCTCACAAAGGGTAGCACTGGATTTCACTAGGCCGGGTAGATGCGTAGAGACAAGCCGTGGATTGTGGTTTGGTGTGCATTATAATGGGGTGTTTGGATGTGTACTTTGTTTCATTATTTATTAATTTTTTTGCTCTATGATTTTCTTTTTCGTTGTTTCTTTTCTTTATTCGTGTTCTCAGTCTTTTTTTTTTTTTGGTATTTGCTTTATCTTCTTTCTTGTCTATCTCTTTTTTTTTCCTCTCTCTCTTTTTCTTTCTCTCTCTTTCTCTTTCTGTCTATTTGTCTGTCTTTCTGTCTCTCTCTCTGTCTTTTTTCTTCCCTTCCCGCTGCATCTCTCTTGTCTCTGTCTACCTCTCTGCTTCTCCCTCTCCCTCGCCTTTATCTCTCATTCTCTCTGTCTCTCCCATCCCCCCCTTCTCAGTCCTTCCCTTACCCTCCCCCCCCCCCCCCTCTCTCTCTCTCTCGATTCAATGCAAAAGACACCGCCTCTTCTGCTGCCAATCAGAAATCTCATAAAACACACGCGAATGGAAACTCAACGTGTCTTTCTCATGTTTACCCTTTGTATTTGTTTACTTGTTTAAGTTCATTTCTCTTTTTTTTTCTTTTTTTTTTTGCAAAATATTTGAAGTCGAAGAGTTTTTTGGTTTAATCCTCCAAAAGAGTGGCGGACGAAAATAAGCTGTCAAAGGCCACTTCAGCAAAAAAACAAGAAAAATGAAGATGGATCTGCAATGTGGGTGAGGCACGGGAGAAGACGAATGGGAAGAAAGCTGAAATGAGGAAAAAGAGAGGAGAAGAAGTAGATGAAGAAGAGAAAGAGAAGAAAAGGAAGAGCAGGAGGAGGAGGAGGAGGTGGAAGAGGATAAGGAGGGTGAGAATGAGGAGGGTAAGAAAGAGAAGGAGGAAGAGGAGGAGGAGGAGGAGGAGGAGGAGGAGGAGGAGGAGGAGAAGGAGGAGGAGGAGGAGGAGGAAAAGGAGGAGGAGGAGGAGGAGGAAAAGGAGGAGGAGGAAGAGGAGGAGGAGGAGGAGGAGGAAGAAGAGAAGGAAGAAGAGGAAGAAGAGGAAGAGGAGGAAAATAAAGAGGAAGAGGAAGAGGAGGAGGAGAGGAGGAAGAGGAGGAGGAGGAGGAGGAGGAGGAGGAGGAGGAGGAGGAGGAGGAGGAGGAGGAGGAGGAGGAGGAGGAGGAGGAAGAGAAAGAGGAGGAGGAAGAGGATGAAGAGAAGAGAAGGAAAAGGAGGAGGAGGAGGAGAAGGAGTAGGAAGAGAGAGGAGGAGGAGGAGAAGAAGAAGAAGAAGAAGAAGAAGAAGAAGAAGAAGAAGAAGAAGAAGAAGAAGAAGAAGAAGAAGAAGAAGAAGAAGTGGAAGACGAAGAGGAAGTGTAAGGAGATTAAGAAGAAGAAAAGCAAGATAAATGCATTCTCATCAAGAGCTTTAAATTCACAAGGTTGCATTGCACACAAGTTGCAACAAATCTTTAATGTCTTGATAATAAATAGCATAGTGAGACGAAGAGAAAGATGAAAGTAAAAGAAGAAGAGAGAGAAAGTAAGGGATAGAGGATGATAGAAAAAGTAAGCAAAGTTTAAAGGTAAGAAAAAACTCGAAGAGGTAGGAGAAAGAGGAAAAGGCCTTTTATAATTTACGTAATTTCTAATGAAACTTCCCCTCTATATAAAATTGTTTATTTATCAGACGTTTAAGAGTTATATCCATTTTACATCATTTTGACATTTCTTTTTTATTATTGTGATTCGACTCCATCTTTTTTTTTTTCAAACGAGAAGCTTAAATACATCACTTTCTTCGCCTCGTCGTCCCGCGCCTGCAACTTTCTCCTTGCAATCAAGCCTTGCAAGAATGGCTCAAGAAACTCCTCCTTTTCTCTCTCGTTTTCCGTGTCAGTCGCTGCGTTCGCCCGCTTTTGTTTTCCTTTTCTCTTTGCTTTGTGGATATTCGGTCTTCATTTGGGTGTCAGCGGGTTCCTTGATGTCTGTGTTTGTGTGGTAACGAACATATGGAATATATCTTACTGGTTATTTGTTCTCATACGGGTACAGGGGCGTGAATACTCTCCACACACGCACACACACACATGCACACATACATACATACACACACGCACATATACACACATACACCCCCCCCACACACACACACACACAAACACACGCAAACATCTATCTTTTTATCTATCTATAAACATATATATACATATATATGATTTCGTACCATATTATATTTACTCCCGCGTTTCCTATGCACGTAAATTTAAAACTGAAATTTCATTATACTCTATATGACTTGCAGACCCAATGAAATGTGGCCGTTTAATCAAAATGAAATATGAAAAGTTAGACATGCCTTATTTAATTTCTTTCATAACCGATCAAACTACTATATGCATCCGGGGATAAACTGGAAATTGAAATTAAAACGGTTTTGCTTTCGTTTATTTTTTTTTTCTTTTACTCAACAACATCGCATGAGAGAAAAAAAAAAAGTTAAGTTTTTACGTAATCGGAATTTCAAATTTCTGGCTCGTATATAGAAACCCTCCATAATGCTGTCGGTCATATATTCCCTTTCTAGAAAGTTTTAAAAAGTTTGGCACCTAATCTAATGCATATATAGTAGATGTATGGGCCACGTGACCCTCCCTCCACTAAAAAAAAAAGAAAAAAAAAAGAAGAAAAATGCTTCTGCAAACGTCATTTAAAGTTTGTAAGTCATTTAATAAATCGTGTATCGACATCTAGCGGTCAAACTCTTAGGAGAATAATAAAAGAAGTCATAACTGAAAATTTCCCAAAAAATGAAAACAAAATAAAAAAAGAAAAAAGGTCGTAGGTAGGGAGGGAAGGAAGATGAAAGGGAGGAGTGGGAGGTGGAAGAAGGAATTGGAAGGGAACAGGAGAAAGACGAAAAAGAAATATAGAAATTGGGAGAATGAAAAGAGGAACGAAAAAAAAAAAATATATATATGAAAGAAGAAATTGGGAAAAAAAAGGAATAACGGGGAATGGAAAGAGCAGGAGAGAAAACGCATTTAGGAACCAGGAAAAGAGAAGGGAGGAGGCAGGGGAAAAAGAGAGAGAAGATGGAATTGGAATGAAAAACGAAAAGAAAAAAAAAGGAAGTGAAAAAAATTAACTAAAAAATGAAAAAAAAAACAACGTAAAACGGAAAAACGAAAAAAAAAAAAATATATAAACAGTAGAAGAAAAGGAATATAAGTAAGCGAAGAAGAGGGAAAACGAACAAGGGAAAATTCAGCAGAGGGATAAAAGGAAAGAGAGAGTGAAAGATGCAAGAACTCGAGAGAAGGAGACCCACCATGTCTTAGCAGAGGTTCTGATAAGGACTAGCGATAAAGAGTTTTTTTTCCCTCCCCTCCACTGTGTCAACTTTTCGATCTCTACTTTAAAGTTATTGTTGAAGAGGCTGAGGGAGTGGAAATTGAATAACGTTTTGTTTTGGTTGTGCCTATGGTAGGGGTGTGTGGGGGGGTGGGGATGGGGGGGCCTCTCTGCTCATTTCCTTAGTCTCTCTCTTCTCTCTTCTCTTTCGTCTCTCTTCTCTCGATTTTTAATACCATTTTTTCCTTCCCTCTTTCTCTATATCTTCCTCTCTCTCTCTTCTTGCTCCTTCCTCTCCTTGCTCTCCTCCATCACACTTTGTCTTAGGTGCTCTCACTCTCTATATCTGTCTCTCTATCTATCCCCCCCCCCCACTCTCTCTCTCCATCTCTTTCGTATCTTCCACCCTATCCTTTGTCATTCTCCCTTTTTCTTCTCTCTTCACCTCCTCCCTTCATATTTTCCCTACACCTCCTCCTTCCCTTCCTCCTTATCCATCCGCCCTTCACTTTCTCCCTTCATATTCTCCCTTCATATTCTCCCTTTACCTTCTACCTTCCTTCTCCCTTCCCTCCTTCTTTCTCCCTCCCTTCCCTTCCCTCTCCGTCCTCCGTCTCTCCTTGTCTGCCCGTGAGCAAAATATACTTTACTGAGGAATTCAATTTACCATATTTTCTGTCTGATCATATTCCTATTTCCGTGAAGAGAAGAGATTGATCTTCAAGATCTTGACTCGAGATGGAGATTGAGATGAAAAGAGATAAGAGAAATGTTGGTAATAATATCACTAAATAGCTTCTGGTGCTGGAGTTAATCCGTTTTTTCATTACAGTTTTATGTGGTGTTTTTGTGTTGTTGTTGTTTATTGTTGGTTTGGCTTTGTTTTATTCTTGTTCTATTTGCTCCTTTGAATCTTCTTATTTGTCATTCGTGTTGATGTTATTTTCATTTGTTTTTGTTCATTCCCATCTCGTCTTTCTCCTTCTCCTCCTCCACCATCTCATCACTATCGCCATCACCATCACTATCATCATCATCATCATCATCATCATCATCACCATCATCATCATCATCATCACCACCATCATCATCATCATCATCATCATCATCATCATCATCATCATCATCATCATCATCACCACCACCATCATCATTATTATCCTTATCCTTATCATTATTACCATCATCACCACATTCACCACAACAATCGTAATGGTAATAATAATCTTTATCATTATCATTTAAATAAGATTAGCAGAAGAGATTTCCTCTGAGGATTCCAAAGGCATCGTCGGTTTTACGAGACGCGTAAAATATTTTCATCCGAATTCATATTGAATGATATTATGCTAATGTTTTTTTTATCTCCGCTAATCAGATGATAATATATTGCACCAATTTATATGGAAAAATTACTTCTAATTAATCCCGTTTGCTCATTTCATCAGATGATTTATTATTTTTATGGTAATATTGACATTTCTGTGAAACAAATATAATATATTATGATAAATAACGTATATATCATATATATATAATATATATGTATAAATATGTATATATATATATATATATATATATATATATACATATATATATACATATATATATATATATATATATATATATATATATATATATATATATATATATGTGTGTGTGTGTGTGTGTGTGTGAGTGTGTGTGTGTGTGTGTGTGTGTGTATGTGTGTGTGTGTGTGTGTGTGAGTGTGTGTGAACGTGTTTGTATGTATGTGTGAATGTGAATGCTTGTGTGTGTGTGTATGTTCATATATATGTGTGTGCTTGCAAACGTTATAGAGACAAGCGTACCAATAACG
>NC_061851.1:28460721-28463221 GCF_019202785.1 Penaeus chinensis | reverse complement strand
TCCATGCGCTCTCGCCTGGCTGTGTGCATCGCCGAGCCGCTTTTGGTGATGAAGATTACTTTTAAATTATTCATGCCCCGCGTCGAGAACTCCTTAAAGCCAGAGCCTGCGAACAGCTTCCGTCCGTCCCAGCCTTCACCCTCCTCCATCACGCACGTCACAAGACTCGAGCCGCACGAGAAAATCTTTGCTGAAACGTGGGTACCAGATCCCGTAGAGTTTAGTCGCTGTGAATGCAGTCGAGGCAACTTTGCGTGACGTATTTTCTGCTCGCGCTGGTACAAAGGTTTTGATTGAGGCTTCCACATTTTATTCGGCGCCGCTGGGCTGGTTTTGTTTCCTGTTTTGACGACATTTTGTTGCATTCGTCGGCGGTTTTGCGGTTGCAAACAAGACTGCGAGGGAATATGAAGAATTAACATGTATATATATATATATATATATATATATATATATATATATATATATATATATATATGTGTGTGTGTGTGTGTGTGTGTGTGTGTGTGTGTGTGTGTGTGTGTGTCGGAGCTAAATTTCGCAAAATATTATGAATAAAGAACATTTAGATACGAGTACCAATGGCAACACTGATACACACACACACACACACACACACACACACACACACACACACACACACACAGACACACACACACACACACAGACACACACACACACACACACACACACACACACACACACACTCACACACACACACACATACATACACACACACAAGCTCAGACACAAACACCTCACAGAAACACATTAGATAAAAGTATATTTCTCAGTCACATACAACAAACCCAATAAACACCTTCATATATACCCTATTAGAATAAAAAAAAATACCCATTTCATATTGCACAGCACAGATAACAAACACAAAGCAAACACAATCCAACGCAAAACATACACACTAAAAATTGCAATTGGATTTTCCCTCACGCAGTCTGTTTCTCAAAGGACATATACGTGAAAATAAAAGACAAAAAAAAAAAAAAAAAAAAAAAAAGAAGAGAGAATGATCGTTGCTTTTTACGAGTCCTTGCATGCATCTCTCATCAAACAACTGAGAAGTTAAATTCACCTATCAGGCATTAAGTCACAAAGGTGAGTTTCGCTTGCTCACCTCACCTTTGGAGAGTAATGAGAACTGTTTTGAATGGTACACAGCGGCACTGGACAAAAGCTTAATAACGCAGAAAGTGTAAATATAATGTGTACTCCTTTTTTTTCCCAATCGCCTCTGACTTATTTGACTTGCTGTTGATTCATTTTGTATATGAGCTCATCAGTGAGAGTGTTGCTATGGGGAATGCTGTTGAAGGTTAGGCAAAGATTTATGTGAATTATCATTATTGTTATTATTATTATAAATAGTAATGATATAATCATTATTATTATTGTGATTAGGATTAGGATTAGGATTAAGATTATGATTATGATTATCATTATCATTGTTGTTGTTGTTATTATTATTATTATGGTTATTATTATTATTTTTATTATCGTACATTGTTATTATTACTATGATTATGATTATGATTATGATTATGATGATGATGATGATGATGATGATGGTGATGATGATGATGATGATGATGATGATGATGATGATGATGATGATGATGATCATATTTTTCTTCTGTTTTAATATTGATTATAACAATACCAGTTATGATGAAGGGTATTATTGATTTACATTATAAGTATTAAAGATAATAGTAATATTTTGTTGTTATATGGTTACTATCTCCATATCCACTCTCATTACCATTGCGTCTATTATTTTGATCAGTTTCTTTACCCCCATCCTCATCCTCACAATATTTTAACATTCTGAGTATGTTAGAAATAGAAAAAAAGCTATTGAGCTGGAATAATGCATGTTTATTATCAGATTTACATATTCATCCCTATGTACTTTTGTTGACAGTGCAACTCGTGAATATGGAAAGACTAAATGTGAGTTTGTGAGGAAAGGATTTTGGCTTTTACACACAGATTCCATAGGGATCATATTAAATGAGATTAAGGAGTTTGTGTGTGTGTGTGTTTGTGTGTGTGTGTGTGTGTGTGTGTGTGTGTGTGTGTGTGAATGTGTGCGTGTGTTTCTGTGTACGCGTATGTGTGTCCCCTTATAACAGAATTAATGACACTGTTTTACAATAATAACTGACCTGATCACGATGGAATATCAAGAAGCAAACGACAAAACATAAAATAATTAAATATAGCAATCTATTAAACGGCAGAGTAAATAAGCAAGAGAAGACACATCAAAATTATTAGCTAAACAAACAAACAACAAAAATAGATGAATAGCAACTTTTGTTTAAAAGGAAAACACATCAACCTCAGGCTATGTGCGAGTAAAAAACACAAGACCCTCACCTCCCCCCATCCCCACCCCCAGACCCCACCCCCCTGACCCCATCCCAATGAAACAATAGTTCTATCACTTCTACGTCTTGTCCGAGAGAGAGAGAGAGAG
>NC_061851.1:28450721-28453221 GCF_019202785.1 Penaeus chinensis | reverse complement strand
GAGGGGGATGGAAAGGGATAGGGACGGAAGTAAGGAAAAAACCAACACAGGCAAAAAAGAAAGACGAGAAAGGCGTATGATAAAATAATAAATACAAAAAAAAGTGGAAAGAAGTGGAGCGCAAGAGAAGGATAAAAGAGGAGAGAGGGAAGCGGATAAATAGATGGGAGGGATAGGTACGAGAAAAGCGGAAAGAGTAAAAGAGAGTGAAGAAAAGAATTGGGTAGGAAGAAGAGGGAAGCGTAAGAGGATGGAAGAGGCAAGAATGGAAAGTAGAGGAAGGGAAGGGTGAGAAAGAGTAAATGTAAAAGGGAAGTAGAAAGGAAGAAGATGAGATGGAAAATGGAGGACAAAGAGAAAATGAGAAAAAAGCAAGAGAGTGATATATGAAGATAGGGTGACAGGAGAGTGGATAGGAAGAGACAGATAAAAGAGTGAATATGACTAAAAAAATAACTTAGAGGACAATATGATAGTAAGTAAAAAAGCGAGAGAAAGAGGAAGGAAAATAAGAAAAAACGAAGTATGTACAAGAAAGAAAAACATAAATATTGAATACGAGAATAGAAAGAGAACCCAAAAAGAGAACGTAAAACGAAAAAAAAAAAAAAAAAAAAACAAAGAAACAGTCAAAGAAGAAGTTAGAATTCCCAGCAAACAAAGGAAGTTAGAAGGAAGTCTCACCTGTGTTGCCACTCAATTCACACTGTAATTGAGGGACAATCCAGAAGTACCTCGTTAAAAAAAACTGCTATGTTGACGACTTGTTTTTTTCTGTTGGTGCAATTGTATTATTGGAATGATTCTGGTGGTGATGATTGCGGAAAGAATGGTTTATATATTGTTTTTTTAAAGTGTCCTCACGCACGCATACACACACACACACACGCACGCACGCACGTACGCACGCACTCACCCACGCACGCACGCACGCACGCACACACACACACACACACACACACACACACACACACACACACACACACACACACACACACACAGACACACGCACGCACGCACAAATTAGCGGATTCTCTCAGCATGTTCGTCTTTAACACATCCTTTTCGCAACTCACATGTTGACATTTCCCACATTAGACTTGCATAACACATTGTTCAAAGCTACATTTTCCTCACTGATGGACATAGAATCCAGTCTGATATTAAAAGAATACACGAATGAAATATCATAAAAATCAATATCTAATAAAAATAATAATGCACACAGACCTAAATACCAAAAGACACACAGACCTTTGCTCGTCTCGTTGTTCCCACGATTCAAAAACATCAGATCTGTGGCAAAAATCAAAGAAATGAATAACCACCACCACCAGGAAAGCAACAAGACCAACAAAGACAACAACAACAACAACAGATTCGAGTCCCTACTAGCACTTGTCAAGAGTTTGGAGCATACGAACACTTTTTAATCCATGTTGCTGACGTAGTCGACCACACGATTCGGACAAGCCAAAACGATCACTATGCCTTCGAAGTGGTGCTCACACTCTAAACCAATCAGCACACAAAGTTCTTTGTAATCCAATATACACACACACGAAAAAAAAATAAAAAAATAAAAAATAAACTAAAAAATTTAAAGATAAATATTGGAGTTTTCATATTAGTATAGTGACAACTACAGTATCAGTAATGTTGAAACGCTACTAGCAAAAAATAAAACCAACTAATTGGTTCCTTACATTAGAACAGAATTAAAAATTAATCTTACGGATAACATAGAAAACAGACATATACGAAAAGGGAAAAATAAAAATCAGGAAAGCATAAATACTTGAAAAAACGTCAGTAGCATGTCCCATTTTCGACACAAACGAAACCCACTCAACTATGTACACAGCAGAACGAGAGACCAATGTCGAGAATATGTAAGGTGACTTTTCCAGTTCATCCATACAGAAATATATAGGAGTAAAAGGAAGAAAGGGGATATATATGTGCTCTGGATTTACAAAGAACGTCGAATATGCATTTTTGAAAAAATATTTTCTGTTTTGTTATTCTGTCATCGCTTTCATCATCATTGTCATCATTTTTATCATCAACATCATCACTATCACCGTCACCATCATCATCATCATCGTCATTACCATCATCATCACTATCATCATTATTACCATCATCGTCACCATCATTACTATCATCATCACCATCATCATCAACATCATCATCGTTACTATTATTATTCCTCGGTTATATCACTTCAAATACTACCTCACAATAGTTTTTTTTTTCTTTCTTTTTTTCTCATTTCCTATTCACTGCCATCGTTATTTCGTCATTAGTTATTAGTAACAGCTACGAACCATTAAATGCTGAATAGCGTGACGTAAACTGAAGTGTGAGTTTATGGCCAAGATTATTTTTATCTATTTTTATCTATTTTTTATACATCTTTTTATTAAGGGGGATGTAGATATGCGAGGCTTCCACATTAAGATCGTATGGCATCATAAAAACAGTAGAGCACAGCGCA
>NC_061851.1:28393221-28405721 GCF_019202785.1 Penaeus chinensis | reverse complement strand
TTTTTCCCACTAAGACTCCATTTTAAACTCGTATGAATTGCGTGGCATGGAAGGTGGGGGGGGGGGGGGGGTATAAGAAAGATGGAGAAGGGAGGGAGAGGAAGGAGTAGATGTGAAGGAAGGAAGGAGGTCTAAGAGACCCGGAGAAGGGAGGGAGAGGAAAGGGAAGATGTGAAGGAAAGAGGGAAGTATGAGAGAAATGGAAGAGGGAGGGAGAGAAAGAGGTATATACACGAAGGAAATAGAAAGATAGATAAATAGGTGTGTGTGAGTGTGTGTGTGATAATGGTGATGCCACCTACTACTACTAGTAATAATATTGATAATAATATGATAATAACAACAAAGAATAAATTGATGTTAATTAATAATGATGACGATGAAGATGAGGATGAGGATGAAAATGACGACAATGAAAATGATGATAATAATGATAATGATAATAATAATAATGGAAACAGTAAGAACGACAAAAATAATAACAATGACAGTAATAACAATAAAATAATTAACTAACATAACTACTAATAATATACTGTGACAAAAAACACACGACCTTTCATCTTTCAGGTCAAACAAAGGACAGCACACAAGTCAACCCAACTCAAATACTAAACCTTACTAGAATCCCTTGAGTAACAGTGCTCGAAAACCTTCTGAATTTACAATCAGCCCACTCGTCTCTCTCTCTTTTTTTTTATAAATGTATCCCCAACGAAATCTTATACAGATATAGTTTATATAAAAAAAAAAGAATTTTTTTTTTTTATTTATTTATTTATTTTTAAAGACTGAGTTTCTCTTCCCCTTTCTTTCTTGCTTATGGCTTGTGATATTTGAGTATAACATCTTTTGGGAGCTTTGCAATTTCTTTTTCTTTTTCATCTTCCGTCAAGAATTTGCTTGGTGCCGGAGGGTGTGCACTTGAAAGGGAGAGAGAGAAAGAGGAAGAAAATTGGCCAAACAACGTAGAAGTGGTATATATTCAGTTTTGTATTACGTTCACTCTCTTTTGGGTACTGTAAACACACACACACACACACACACACACACACACACACACACACACACACACACACATACATACGCACACACACACACACACACACACACACACACACACACACACACACACACACACACACACACACACACACACACACACACACACACACACATACGCACACACACACACACACACAGACACACACACACACACACACACATATATATATATATATATATATATATATATATATATATATATATATACATATACACACACACACACATATGTATATATATATATATATATATATATATATATATATATATATATATATATATATATATATATGATGCACATCCAAGTTTACGATTAAATTCCCCCATCTAATTCCTCTGCTCCAACTGCCATTATCACCATTATAGTACCTATAATTTCCACAATAATCCCATCCCCATCATAAAACCCCCTCGCCATTATAACAACCATAACTGACGTCGTCTTAAAGCAGCACAGGACTGAGAAGCACCAACACAGCGCCAGCACCATCAACAGCAGCACAATGAGAACTCTCGCCATTGTCAGGTTCCGCGGCATCAGCACCTTTAGCTTTGGTTATCAGAAGTGTTAGAATTTATAAATCAGCGCGAGTATCAGTCTGCATCAATGTCAGTATCATTACTAACAGCCTCTGCATCCCAAAATCAGTGAACATTCAGTGTTCACATCATCAGCATCGGTATCTCGAACATCACTATCATTAACGTCAGTATCCCCAGCATCAGTGCCAACGGTACCAACATCCCTGGTATCGGCAGCGTCAGTATTACCAACTTCAATACCACAAACATCGGTATCACCAACATCAGGATCCACAGCATCAGTACCATCAATATTCCCAACATTAATATCAACAGCGCGATTATCCACCAACCTCAGCATTTCCAGGATCACCATCATTATCCACCAACATCAACATCTCCAACATCACCATCATTATCCACCAACATCAACATCACCATCATTATCCACCAACATCATCACCAAAATCACCATCATTATCCACCAACCTCAGCAGCTACAACACCACCATTATCCACCAACATCATCTCCAACATCACCATCATCATCCACCAACATCAACACCTCCAACATCACCACCATCATCCACCAACCTCAGCATCCCCAGCCTCCCCAGCATCCTCCCATCTCGCCATCTCAACGACAGCGAAGATAAATTCCGTTGACATCTTGAGGGAAAAAGATTGCGCTAGTTAGTGATATCAGATTAATGCCACCGACGCCCAAGAAGGACAATGGGAGAGATATCCTAGCGCCCCTTCGCTCGCCTACGCCCGTGATAGATGGGCGGCTTGGCGAGGCCGCCCTCGCTACCCCTTGATTTAGGAGGGAGAGGAATTTATGAGTTTGAATGGGTATAGAATAGGGTGATAAAGTAACATGTGTACGTGGAACGGGAGGCTGTGTGCGGGAGCGTGTGTTGATGTGTGTGTTTGTGTGTGTGTGTGTGTGTGTGTGTGTTGATGTGAGTGTTTGTGTGTGTGTGTGTGTGTGTGTGTGTGTGTGTGTGTGTGTGAGAGAGAGAGAGAGAGAGAGAGAGAGAGAGAGAGAGAGAGAGAGAGAGAGAGAGAGAGAGAGAGAGAGAGAGCGAGAGAGGGAGAGAGAGAGAGAGAGAGAGAGAGAGAGAGAGAGAGAGAGAGAGAGAGAGAGAGAGAGAGAGAGATAGGAATATGGCTAGAGATATATGTACATAGATAAATATATACAGGGAGAGAGAGAGAGAGAGAGAGAGAGAGAGAGAGAGAGAGAGAGAGAGAGAGAGAGAGAGAGAGAGAGAGAGAGAGAGAGTACGAGAGCTGGATCGTGAGAGCGAGATAGGGAAATCAAGAGAGGATGAGGTCGCGAGAATGAGAGCGCGCGAGTGAGAAAGTAAGTGAGTGAGCGAGAGAGAGAGAGAGAGAGAGAGAGAGAGAGAGAGAGAGAGAGAGAGAGAGAGAGAGAGAGAGAGAGAGAGAAGAGAGAGAGAGAGAGAGAGAGAGAGATTGAGCTAGGGAGAGAGATACAGACAGAGTGAGGCAGACAGAGTGAGACAAACATTCAAACAGACAGACTAATAGATAAACAGACAAAAGGACAGACGAGGAGGACTGCTTGTACACAAATGCATCTCGCTGTGAGGGACTGGTTTGTTTAGAGAAAGAGCTTCATTAATGGGGGGACGTGATTTAATGGGGGTTGTGAGAGGCTTTTGAGGACCGGAGGAGGAAGGAGGAAGGGGTGGGGAAGGTAATGGGGTGAAAGTTTACATTGAGGTGCGTTTTAGCAGGGACTTTACTATCTCTTTATTATGATCGAGGGCGCGAGGAGAGAGGGAAAGCGCCACGTTATAGAGGGTTATAAAGTCACTAAATAGCTTATGGATCGCAGCGGACGACGTGATCTGACGAACACAATCAGCCTTAGCCTGCATCTTCAGACACGATGTCCAAGTTTATCTCATTATTATTATTCTCTGTGTGTCTGTGTCTGTTTTCGTCTCCGTCTTTGTCTGTCTGTTTGTCTCTCCGTCTCTCCCTTTTCTCCTCCCCCCCTCTCTCCCTCTCTCTCTCTCTCTCTCTCTCTCTCTCTCTCTCTCTCTCTCTCTCTCTCTCTCTCTCTCTCTCTCTCTCTCTCTCTCTCTTTCTCTCTCTCTCTCTCTTCTTCCCTTTCCTTCCGCCTTCCCATCACCCTTTCCTCTTCTCTTTTCCATCTTTCTCTCCCTCCCTCAGCCTTCGCTTACTGCCACCCCTCTCCCTGCATAGTGTCTCTGGCTTTGTCGAGAATCATGCCTCCAACAGCCACTGTAACTACAAGTCATTAGAAAAGTTGTGTGATCTTTCAAGCTGTGGAAAGGACGACTTCCAAGCAACACAAAGTACTGGACAACATTTACAGGATTCTTGTATTTTAAAGCTGGTTTCTTCTTAAATAAAACTTTCCCTTTTTTTAGAGATGTATGGATATGAACTTTATGTCAGTAGGGACGCAATGAACTTTAATACTTACGGACTTTTATGGTAAATAAAAAAGAGTCCTTTTTACGCAACGGGGTGTATAATAATAACTGTTTCTTGTCGTTAGAGTAATACGTTTTTCTGGGTTTTTTTCATAATCCCTTTTGTCTCATTTACTTTTGAATCCTTACTGACTATCATGGCAATGTATTGTCATCAGCAGCGTTGTTATCATAACAGAGCGAAACGAATATTTTCAATACATGTAAGTAGCTTAGATAACACACGAAAAAAAAAAAAAACGAGTAAGTAAGAACAAAAATAAAAACGAGAGGACTTCATTGAAATCACAGAATTCCTCTCGCACGCTGTCTACAACCCGTACCAATTAAGTGCACACGCAGCTGATAAACGCTTGTAATGTATCCTGACTTCCTGCTGAAGTGCTCGCTTTGCTAATACCTCTGCAGGTACTGACTACTTCCCGGCTGGGAGGTAAAGCTATTTATGCAGATTAGAAGTAATATAACTACAGATGCATAAAGCCACTTGCAGTAAAGCCTAACATCCAAGAGCACTGCTTAAATTCAAATGGTGTTACGGTTATATAATTACCATAATACAGCAAGCCTAGTAACTCCAAGTTAAATACGAACCCGGCTGTTGTGATTAAGTAACAGAGTAATTTCCGGTTTCCACTGGGATTTCTCGAGAGTACATTGCGCGTTGGATATGCGTTTTTTTTCGCGTAATTTCCATCATAATTTCGATGTCCTAGAAGCCTCAGAATATGATGAAAGGATATAAGACACCCCAGTAAGTCATTATAATTAGATATTTTTACTCTAATCAACATATGAAATAACAGAGTCTGAAAAAAAGATAAAACAAATCCCAGACATTGAGATCATCAAAACCCCTTGTTCTTCAGCATCAACCAGCATCCAAAACGAAAGCACACATCTGTACACACGAGATATAACTCCGAGTGACTGACAGGAAGAAGTTATCGCTGGTTGTGTCGTCTGCGCTTCTGCCACCGGGGGGGGGGGGGGGGTGAATGGGGGGGGGGGGGGGGGAGTTTCTGGAGTTGTTATCAGCGCACGATAACGACTCAAGGGGAAGAGCGGGGGGGGGGGGGGGGGGAAGGGGAAAGAGAGAGTTAAGAGAGAGAGAGAAAGGAAAAGGAGGGTTAAATGGGGGAGGTGAATGGGAGAGGGAAAGGAAGAGAGGGAAAGGGGGAGTTAAGAGATGGGGGGGGGGGGGGGAGTGAAAGAGACGAGAGAAGGAGAAGAGAGGAAGAGGGGAGGAGGGGGGGAGTCTAATGGTGGATTTGAAAAGTAAGGTTAAGGGGGAGAGGTGAAAAGGACGGAGAGAAAGAGAAAATGAGGAGGCATAGAAAGAAAAGAGATATGGATAATAAAGTTGAGGTGTGAAAGAATAAGAGGTAAGAAAAGAGGAAAAACAGAAAGAGAGAGAGAAAAAAAAAACAATCGAACGAAAGAAAGGAAGAAAGAGAACGAAAGGCAGGAGAGAGGGAGAGCCGAGGAGCTCCTGTCTCGGTAGGCACGTTGACTTCAGCCGAGCGAGAGCGAGAGCGTGTGGCGATACATAAAACGAAATTCAATATATGCTTGTGAAATGCACCGAATACGGGACGTTTCCCTCTGCCGTTTGGAAGAGCAATCTGCAATTGGAACACATCAGGAAATTATATCAACAAATAGGCAAATGCTTCGGAATAATAGAGGAATGGACGAAAGAAGTGGTACAGATAAAATGAGAGAGAGAGAGAGAGAGAGAGAGAGAGAGAGAGAGAGAGAGAGAGAGAGAGAGAGAGAGAGAGAGAGAGAGAGAGAGAGAGAGAGAGAGAGAGAGAGAGAGAGAGAGAGAGAGAGAGAGAGAGAGAGAGAGAGAGAGAGAGGGAAGAGAGAGAGAGAGAGAGAGGAAGAGAGAGAGAGAGAGAGAGAGAGAGAGAGAGAGAGAGAGAGAGAGAGAGAGAGAGAGAGAGAGAGAGAGAGAGAGAAAGAGAAAAGAGAGAAGCAGAGACAGAGACAGACACAGAAACAAAAACAATGAGACAGAGAAAACAAGAGTCTGGTAAACGAACACGTAAACATACATACATGCAAACAGACAGAGAGGCAAACGGGCAAACGACATAGAAAAAAAAGGGAAATATATGAGCTACATTCAGTGACTTAAAGATGACAAGGTAAGCAAGAAGAAACTCTGTTCGGTAGAGTTCATATGATGTCAACACGGAATTGCATTTGCCTGAAAGAACTCAACTCATATTTAAGATCCATGTCTTTATCGAGTGAGTGAATCAAGTATGTATAAAAGTAAGATGGAAAGAAAAGCAATCTTTTTGACTGGGATTGCGAAGTTTGGAAATTAAATCCAGTTCAACTTTCGTATCTGTATTTTCATTTAGTAGATGTTGTTAAAAGTATATATATATATATATATATATATATATATATATATATATATATATATATATCCTTATTTTTTAAGTGTTTATTTCATCGAAGTAAAGTTGATTGTCATCATGTCTCTCTCTTAAAGCCAGAGTTACACTCTTGCACATTTACACACACACACACACACACACACACACACACACACACACACACACACACACACACACACACACACACACACACACACATACACACACACACACACACACAAACATACAGGCCCCCTCCCTCACATACGCGGACACACACACACAAAGACACGGACACACACACACAAGCAAACAAACAAATAAACAAACATCTTAAAAGGAACGCAAGAAAATAATGATAATAAAACACAGTTAAGGAACACCAACATCTTCAACCTGTCGATAGAATCTCTTTTTTCCCCTCCTCCAGACCCTGCATCACTTCCTCCTCGCATCTCTCTCTCTCTCTCTCTTTCTCCTCCTCTTCCCTCCTCCTCTCACCTTCTTCCGGACTTGACTTCTTCCTCGTACCTCTCTTGTACCCTCTCTGCCCCCTCCTCTTCCTTCCTAACTCTTCTTTCCCTCCTTCCTCTCTATTCCCTAATACTCCACCCACCACTCATCTGTCCGCTTCCTACCTCCCTTCCTTCCTTCTTCTTCCTTACTTCTTCCGCCTCCCTTCTTCTTAACTCATCCTCTCTTCCCTTTCCTCCCTCCGTCCTCCTTTCTCTTCGTCCCTCCTCCCTCTTTTCCCCCTCCCACTTTTCTTCCTTCCTCCTCGCCCCTCCTCCTTCTTTCTATCTTCCTCTTAGTCACTACTTCCTTCTTCATCTTTCCTTCTTCCTCCTCGTCCTTCCTTCCCCCTTCCCCTCCTTTCTTCCTTCCTCCTTGTCACTCAGCCCTTGTTTCTACTCACCCCTCCTCCCTTTTTTCTCCTTCCTTGTTCCCATCCCCTTTACCCTCCTCCTTCCTTCCTCCCTCCTCTCCCCTCCTTCCTCCTTCTCCCTCCTTCCTCTTTCTTCCTTCCTTCCCTCCTTCCTCCTTTCCCCTGCGTTCTGGAAGACTCTGAGCGACGACAGACCAAAAAGGCGGCGAGCATGGATCTGACATCAACCCCGTATATCTTCAAAATGACCCTTAAAAGAAAAAAAAAAAGAAAAAAAGGAAAAAAGAAAAAGAAAAAAGACAAAAAAGAAAAGAAAAAAGAAAACTCAATATCTACAGCAAACCACACAAATTCAGGCTAAGGGAAAGACGCATGACTGCCACTATTTCGCTGTTAGTATAAATATACGATTTTTTTTTGTTTTTTTTAATGGTTCTCTCTGTCGATTTTTGTTGTTGTTGTCATTATCTTCTTGTGTTTCTTACTGTATACATTCGTTCGTTTATATTTCTACTTTGGTTGTTGTTGTTGTTTCCTTGCTTTTCGTTTATTTTCTTTTCTTTCTTTTGCATGTTCAGACTTCCTGTCAATCAGTTTTCTTTGAACTGAGATAATCCTGATACTAATCCAGGGAGAGAATAGGTACACTTGTTTGTAAAGCTTCTCTTCACAGAAAGCTTACTCGAAAATATTAGAGTGAAGAAGTGATTAAGCTCAGAAAATACACTAAGAGAGAGGGAGAGAGAGAGAGAGAGAGAGAGAGAGAGAGAGAGAGAGAGAGAGAGAGAGAGAGAGAGAGAGATGGGGGGGGGGGATGAGAGAGAGAGAGAGAGAGAGAGAGAGAGAGAGAGAGAGAGAGAGAGAGAGAGAGAGAGAGAGAGAGAGAGAGAGAGAGAGAGAGAGAGATTAAGTAGTATTGTATTTATTAACTTTAGTTTTATAAATCAGTTTACAATAAACTCAGAGCTATGCAAAATATTTTCTAGAAGAACATTCTAGCGTGCGCACGCGCGTGGGTGTGTGTGGGTGTGTGCGTATGTGCGTGTGTCTACGTGCCAGTGTCTGCGTGCCAATGTCCTTGTGCTGGAATATTATAAACCGGTACTCTATGTACACGTGCAAATTACATTTGACCGTCCGTTAAAAAAAAAAAAAAAAAAAAATGTAAACAAAACCCCAAAACAAATAAACACGCCCGAACGCCCACGCCCATAACGTGTAAAATCGCTTGCAATTGAAAATTTTACTCTCGCGCCCAAATCCCATAGAGGAAAATTAACTCACAATGTTTTTAATAGTACAGTAGAGCAGCCACTGACATATTTAATTGACAGTACAAATAAAAAAAAAAAAAAAAAAAAAGGAATTGATAGAATTAATTAAAAATAGATAGAGAGGACAAAGTAAAGATAAAGTAGGATAAAGAAATTAATTATTGGCTTATTTATTTTACATATGCTGTGCAGCTGTCTATCTATCTGTCTACATGTCTATCTACCTATCTGTCTACATGTCTATCTATCTATCTATCTAACTATTTATCTCTCTGTTTCTCTATGTGTATGTGTTTTACTATTAATTCTTATGTGTGTATGTGTGCACATTGTTTTTGGCTCTGCTTAAACACCGTTTTATACAGAATCGAAAGTTATCGTATTGATTCGCCTCCCATTTCCACCCGTCGATCATAAAAGAAAAAAAGAAAAAAAGAAATAAAGAAAAAAAAAATAATGCTAAGAAGGATCCCCTGGAAATCATCCATAAAGCGAGGGTCAACGGCGTGGAAATCGCCAAGTGTCATAAACATTAGCGTTGATAAGGACCCTTTTCGAAATAAGAAATCCTCCCTTTTCCCGACGACCCTCGTTTTTAAATTCCCCCCCTTTTTTATTGGTTGCTAATTCCATGGAGAGGCCGTCAAGCCTACTTAGGCCAATGACTCTCGGGTATCACTTGCCAAACACATTTGGTTTCAGAATTTTCAAAATTTTCGACCTTCTCGACATCTCTTCAGGAGTCGGCGAGTCCTCTCGACTTTACAATGAGATCGTCGCGCCTTCGAAATATATATTTATGTAAATGTTGCTCTTTTTTTAAAAGTTCTTTCTTCTTTTTCTTCTCGTCTTTCTCTGTAATTTTCCTCTGGAGGCCAGTTTTTTATCGACCCCATATGTTCTGATGGGGATATAAGCTGATTTGTGGGACAGTTTTAACCCTTCACTCTCCCTTCCCAAACCGAGCGGAAAGTTCCAGAACCCTTCCGGACTCCTTTAAGACATATCAATATAAACCGATACATTTGCCCTCTCGAAGACCCTCTCCCCTCTCCTAAAGAAACGAAACTCTCTACCTGAGACCCAATATCTCTCCCTTCCCCCTCTTTCCTCCCCCTCTCTCTCCTTCCTCCTCCTTCTCCTTCACTGCCGATATGCCTCCTTCGTTCCCATACGGCTGCTACTCACTAACCCTTTCTTCCATATGTCTTTAGTGCAGGGGAAATTCCTTAGGTTTTTGGGTCCTTCCTCTTCTTCCTTCCGATCCCTCCAGGCATCTCTGTTCCCCTCTTGTTTATCTGCGCCTCTTGCGATCCAGGCCTTTCTTTGTGTAATACTCTGATAAGCTTACCAGGAAGCCTTGGCATCTTCTCTTCCCCTCTCTCCTCACCCCCCCCCCCCCTCCCCTCCGATCTCCTTTTGACCCCTCTGTCCAAAAGCCTTTCCCTTCGACAACACATTCCTCTTTCTTATAGGCTCGGCTGTCTATCTTCCCTCCTTGGGCCATTCTCCGAAATCGTCTTTATTAGAATTATTCACAGCCCCCACACCCGACGCCCCTTTTCCTCACCTCCCAAATACTCCATATCTTCCGATAGATGTCATTAAACCCCTTCCTCTCCCCCTCGACTCCCCCTTATTATTCCTCTCCTTCCTCCTCCTCTTCCTCCCCACCCCATCCCGTCCCCTCAAATCTCACAAGCCCACACAGCTTTTTCCCCTCGCAGCCACCCCCTCACTTCTCCCCAAACGCTATTCTGGAAGTCCTAAATCCTCCCAGTGTAGCTCACCCTCTCCCTTACCCCCTCCCCCTTCCTCCCCTTTCTCTGACCTGCCTTCCTTTGTAGGGTCGTCACTCCCCTTCTCGATCTCTTGGGACTTCTGCTTCCATATATACATTTTTTTTTTTCTTTTCCCCCGGATATATTTTAGGGTCTTTCTTCTTGGGGTTTCTTGGGAACATTTTCCCTGCGTTATCGAGACAGTTCCTTCTGACGGGTTGCCTCAATTTATGGCCCAAAATCATAGGCCATTTCCTGGTGATCGTCGACCAGATGATGTACGGAAGCTACAAGTCTACGGATACAAAACCCGCATTCCACATATCCTTCACCGGGATGAGGGAAAGCTTTGAGCAGAATGTTTTATCCGGTTCCCTGGAGGTTTTAAATGTCAGGACTCTTTTGACATGCATGGGGCTCCCACCTCGCAGTTTTGAACCTGTTTATTAACAGACTCACCGTGTGTGTCTGTGTGTGTGTATGTATGTGCGTGCGCACACACACACACACACACACACACGCACGCACGCACACACACACGCACGCACGCACGCACACACACACACACACACACACACACACACACACACACACACACACACACACACACACACACACACACACACACACACTCGCGCGCGCGCATATACATAGCCTAACACACATACATACATGCACAGGTATATCTATGAGTGTATGTAAAAGTGTACGTGTTGTACTTGTGTGTGATAAGTGTGGTAACACATTTGAGAAAAGCGTTAATGCTTGCAAGTTGTCACACTGCATTCAACTTAATTTAGATAAGAAGTGCAAGACTGCATATAGCTTTTTCCACCGTGAACATTAAAGAAAATAATAATAATAATAATGATCAGTGAAAAAATATAAAAGCTTACACGGAACGAACGCCCATTAAACGTCTCTCGAAGAATAAACTTTTCGTGTACAATTAAGCTGCATTTCCCTGTGCAAAAAAACGCAACGCCCGGAGGACAATCTCGAGATGGCAGGTTCCAGGAAAATATTTTATTTTTACTTTTCTTATCGAATGTTATGGATAAATCTTATGGAGGGAGGAAAGAAGAAGAAGAAGAGGAAGAAGATGAAGAAGAAGAAGAGGAGGAGGAGGAGGAGGAGGAGGAGAAAGAGGAAGAGGAAGAGGAAGAGAAAGAGAAAGAGGAAGAGGATGAGGAAGAGGAAGAGAAAGAAGAGGAGGAGGAAGAGGAAGAGGAAGAGGAAGAGGAAGAGAAAGAAGAAGAGGAAGAGGAAGAGGAAGAGGAAGAGAAGAGGAAGAGGAAGAGGAAGAGGAAGAGGAAGAGGAAGAGGAAGAGGAAGAGGAAGAGGAGGAGGAGGAGGAGGAGGAAGAGGAAGAAGAAAAAGAAGAAGAAGAAGAAGAAGAAGAAGAAGAAGAAGAAGAAGAAGAAGAAGAAGAAGAAGAAGAAGAAGAAGAAGAAGAAGAAGAAGAAGAAGAGAAGGAGGAGGAGTAGGGGGAGGAGGAGGAAGAGGAAGAGGAAGAGGAAGAGGAAGATGAGGAGGAAGAGGAAGAGGAAGAGGAGGAGGGGGAGGAGGAGAAGGTGGAGGAGGAAGAGGAGGAGGAAGGGGAGAAACCGGAGCAGGAGCAGGATGAGGAGGAGGAGGATGAGGAAGAAGAAGAAGAAGAACAACAACAACAACAACAACAACAACAACAACAGCACCACCACCAACAACAACAATAAACACCAAAAAAAAAAAAATAAGGAAGATGAGGACAAAGAGGCAGAATAGAGAAAAATAAAACACAAAAGCAAAAAGACTAAGGAGAAGAAGGAGGAGTAGAAAAAGAGGAAGAGGAGGAATAAGAAGAATAAGAACAAGAACAAGAAGACAGGAGAAAAAAATGGAGGAAGGAAAAGAGGGTGAAAAAAAATACTTATTAAGCGTACAAAACGAGAAGGAAAGGAAAACAAGATTGTGAAAAACATAAAAACAAAAAGAACGACAAAAGAAGGAAATAAAAAATGTCTAAGGAGATATATCCTCGAAGACAAAAGGTAGGAATATCCAGAGGTTGAAAGGGGAGGGAAGGGGAAAAGGAGGGTGAA
>NC_061851.1:28385721-28388221 GCF_019202785.1 Penaeus chinensis | reverse complement strand
CACACTCAGATATCAAGATCATATATATATATATATATATATATATATATATATGATTACGGTTAACACACACACACACACACACACACACACACACACACACACACACACACACACACACACACACACACACACACACACACACACACACACATATGTATATATATATATATATATATATATATATATATATATATATATGTATATATATATATATATATATATATATATATATATATATATATATATATGTATATATATATATATATATATATATATATATATATATATATATATGTATATATATATATATATATATATATATATATATATATATATGTATATATATATATATATATATATATATATATATATATATATATATATATATATATATATATATATATATATATATATACAAATTATGTTCGCCCACGCACAAACACACGCTACATAGGCTCAAAACCAGGCACAAAGGCTCACATGCACTCGATTGGCATTAGATCTAAAACAATATAAGTTTAATTATAAAGCTCTTTTAGGTTTTTGTTTCTAACAGTTGGCAGGTTTTAATTCGCATATCAATGGGGACAGTGGAATGTGATCCCCTTTATGGTCGGCAACTCTGAATAGACTTTGCAACAATGTAGTTTTATTTCCATATAGATTGGGAATTGAATATAGAAGCTGTTGCAATTAGCCCCCGAGAGCGGAGGGAAGGCAGAGCCACGGGCCGACGCCGGTTCAGCTCTATTTATTTGAAGCTTCGAACACAATAACACTGGCTATTATTCATTTCGGTTCCCCTCTCACCTCCCCTCGCCTCGTCTCCGTGTCCCTCTTTTTCCTTTCCTGCCCTGTTCTTTTCGTGCAATGGTACTTGCTCGGTACTTGCTTGCTCGAGTTTATTTTTGGTGCTCTGTGTTTTGTGTGTGTGAATGGATGTGGTTGATCTTACTCTCACTCTTGCTCTCTTTCTTTTTCTTTTTATTTCTCTCTCTCACTCTTGCTCTCTTTCTTTTTCTTTTTCTTTCTCTCTCTCTCGCTTTCTCTCTCTCTCTTTCTCTCTCTCTCTTTTTCTCTCTCTCTTTCTCTCTCTCTTTCTCTTTCTCTTTCTTTCTCACTTTCTCTCGTTCTCTCATCCATTCTCTGTCCTCTACCTACGCCCCCTCCCTCTCCCTCTCATCTTATTGTTCAGTTGAAAAAAGGATGAGGAACAGAAAGAGATACAAGTATATTTATAGTTTCATTGTCATGCAGTAATGGATAATATTGTTAAATGCACTAATTTTTGTCGCAGCCGAGCGAATTCAGTCTGACAGGTCCTTTCACATTGTATACGCTACATACCATTGTGATGCAGCCGGAAAATCTGTCCCTTTCTCTCTTTCTCTCTCTCTCTCTCTCTCTCTCTCTATCTATCTATCTATCTATCTATCTATCTATCTATCTATCTCTATCTATCTATCTATCTGTCTATATATTTAACTATCTATCTGTCTATCTATCTGTCTATCTAACTATATATCTATCTACCTCTCTATCTATATCTCTAGCTCTTTCTCACTCTTCCACTGTATCTATCCTTGTCAAGCACATACATGAAAAACATATGTGCGCGAATACTAAATAATGATTAACGGGAGTGAAAAACACGCGTCTGCACCCACGTATTTATGCTGCGTTTGGAACTCCTTGCCTTGCTCGTCCAGACAACTTGTCAGGACCAGCAAGACAACGAGGCCGCGTCCGGAACCTCCGAGGCGCTCACTGTCCACAGGGCAACCAGTCGAAAGTAAACATTCACTATTTTATCATACCGGTTTCTTTATTTCACACACTGCTTAGGTTTTGTAACTACTTTATCGTACAGATATCTTACTTACAAGTGACAAACATAAAAATACCCTTTGATAACAATAATAAATGGCCTTAAAATTACCTATCAATATCTTATGGTTGCTTGCATTGTTTACATACCATTGCTAGTGTGACGTCATATCGTCCTGCTCGCCCGGCTGCGAAATAGGGAGATGGACGAGATGGGCGACTTGTCCAGGACGTGAAAGAAAGGGATCCGAACGGTCAAAACATCCTGTCCATCTTATCCTACTTGTTGGACGAGAAGTTCCGAACGCAGCATTAATACCTACAGACATCTACGCAAACACGTAAACCCTCTCATACCTTCACACACACACACACACACACTACCGACACCTATTTATTCATATTCAGGCCTTCGTTCCTCCTCGAATTGTCACCCTATTCTCCCAGTGAAAGGTATTCAACTGCCGGATGTACCCTGACTTCATTATGATAATGAGATACCCCGAAAGCCTCTTCCCGACGCCGCTTCTGAGGTGCTTTCCCCGTTAAGACAACATCGTCGCCCGTCGGAAGCCTCACGAAACCTCATAGCGCCGGGTTACGTAGTGGTTTGTTTATCTTGCGTGTCCCAACTTCCTTATCTCTGGACGTTCAGATCGATGATAAGGCG
>NC_061851.1:28355721-28360721 GCF_019202785.1 Penaeus chinensis | reverse complement strand
TCCTGATACTCGCTATGGGGATGAACTGGCTCTGCAGGGGAATCTGCATGATAGGAATGTATTTTGGTATATCTTTTTAGGATCTTCGGTTGGTTTTTGGGTTTGATCTCTATCTTTATCGACGTAGGTAATATTTTTGGTATTTGTCTTTCGTGTATCTACAGACTGGTTTTGTATTCCTTTCTCTTTCTTCCTTTGTCTTCATTCTCTTAGTTATTTTCTTTCCCCTTTCTATCTATTAATTTATCTATTTGATCCACTACGTTCACTTTTTTTTATATTGCCAACGCGGAAAGAAATTAATAAAAGGCAAGATAGAGAGAGAAAAATGGAACTGAAATCCACGTACAGTTCTTGCCAACGCACCGACTACATTGGTAATCCTCTTAACTTAGCAAAATCCCGACCAACTCCCAACCTGCAGCAGTCCCAAACCCATCACGGGTGCCCCCCCCCCCCCTCCCTTTCCCTTGTTTTCCCAATCCCCTTCACCCATTCTGCTTGCGGGGCGCGTCGTTTTGCTAGTCGTGCTCTCTGTCTATTTTTCTCTCCATGTCTCCCTGTATGTGTCTGTGTCTCCCTGCTTTCTCTGTCTGTCTGTCTGACTGTCTGTATGTATGTATGTATGTATGTATGTATGTATGTATGTATCTATCTTTCTTTCTTTCTCTCTCTCTCTCTCTCTCTCTCTCTCTCTCTCTTTCTCTCTCTCTCTCTCTCTCTCTTTCTCTCTCTCTCTCTCTCTCTCTCTCTCTCTCTCTCTCAATCTCTCTCTCTCTCTCTTCCTCTATCTTTCTCCCTCCCTTGCTCTCTCTATCTATCTTTTTCCATTTCTCTCTTTCACTTTCTCTCCTTTTTCAATTTATTCTGTAATCTATCTCTGTCTCTACTTCCGCCTTCCCTCTCTCTTCATACATCTTCCAAGCGTACGTTTTGCCACACGATTGCTCTTCCATATGCAAACACAATCGCAACCTCGTTGGGCCGAGAGAGAGAGAGAGAAGAGCTAAAAAAACAAAAAAACAAAAAAAAAAAACACGAAAGAACGGGACAAACGAGGAATAAGATAAGGGAGAGAGAGTGACTAATGGCGATTGGAACGGCAGAGACACACACAATGGCCTCAAAGCTGTGTGTCCAGGTAACGACTTTCCCCCTCCTCCCTCTTTAACTGCCTCCCCCACTCCCCTCCCCCCCATGAAAAAAAAAAGACGTAGAGGAAATAGCGTAGAACAACCCCCCCCCCCCTTACCCCCCCCATAACCCCCCCAAACTTTTAGCTCCCTCTTTCTCCCAATCATTAAGAAACTGTAGTCCTTTAGGCCTTTCTTTTTTTCTTTTCGAAGTTTCTTTTGTGATGGAGGAAAAAAAAAATCTTTCTTTCTTCATGATATTTTTATTAAGTAGCTATCCCCTACTCTAGAAGATTGACAATTATAGGAGTAAATTAAAGCAAAATAGACACGTTTATAATCTCTGTAAACCACCGAGGTAGAAAATGCTACTACACACGCACACACACACACACACAAAAAGCGCATTACTCGTCCCCAAAGTTCAATTTCTACCTCGACTCCTCTTCTTCCTCTGAGGCCCCCTACCATATCCCTCCCACCTCCCCTACACCTCCCCCACCTCTCTTCTCACCTTTCCCACCTGTCCTACACCTCCCCGACCTCCCTTATACCTCTCTCATCTCCCTTATACCTCCCCAACCCCTCTACACCCTCTCCTGAACTACACCCCGCCCCCCAACAGTCGTTACGGAAGTTTTGGTTTAGGTCCGTACTCTTCCCCCACCTCCCTTCCACCTCTCCCACCTCCCTTCCACTTCTCCCACCTCCCTTTCACCTCCCTTCACCTCTCCTTCCTCCCTTCCACCTCTTCCACCTCCTATCACCTCTCCTTCATCCTATCACCTCTCCCTCCTCCCTTACACCTCCCCGACCTCCCTTATACCTCTTCCACCTCCCTTACACTTCTCCCACCTTATACCTCCCCGAACCGTTTCTACACCCCCTCCTGATCCCCCTCCTGCCCCCCCCCCCCCCCCCCCCCCGCCCAACCCTCCCACCTTCCCATCACCCCAGCAGTCGTTACTGAGGTTTAGTTTTAGGCCCGTACACGCTACCGAGCAATATTTCCCGCACGGTTAATGAAGACGCAGAGGCTTGGCGGGAAATTCAATCTTGTTGTAAGTGCCTCAAGATTGATCGGGCTGTGGCTTTCCTCATAACGCTGTGTGTGTGTGTGTCCTTTATGAGTTTCTTTGTTCATTTGCATCGGGGAAATGTAGATTTTTGTTTTTGTTTTTTTGAATAGGTTTTCCCCCTTTTTAAAAATGTTCTTCTTTTTGTTTTTCCTTCTATTGTGGTTCTTATTGATTTGTTGTTGTTGCTGTTGTTATTGTTGTTGTTGCTTAATTTTCAGCTGCACTCATAAATACTTTTTTATTTATTTAGCTTTTTATCTATGTCGTCAGCCTGTTGCTGACACTAAGCTGGAAATTATATAATTCTGTCTACATCTATTGAACTTTGTCTATTTCTTTATGATTTAATGATAATGATAAGGAAAACAATGACCTTCGTGCTCTTATTCTTCTTCTTATAACTATTATTAGTACTATTGTTCTTATTGTTATCATTATTATTATTATCAGTATCAATAATAATCACAACATTGTTATTGATATTATAGTCATTATTTGTATTATCATATACTATATTATTATCATTATTATTATTATCATCATTAATATTATTATCATTATAAATATTATTATAATTATTAGTAATATTATTATTATTATCATTATTAATGTTGTTATCATTGTCACCGTTATTATTATTATTAGTAGTAGTAAGATTATTATTATTATTATTAATATGATTTTCATTATTCTTATTGCCATTATCATTAATATCATTGTTATTATTATAATTATTATTATTATTATCATTATTATTATCATTATTATCATTCTCCTTCTTCTTCTTCTTCTTCTTCTTCTTATTATTATTATTATTATTATTATTATCATTATTATTATTATTATTATTAGTATTAGTATTAGCATTATCATTCTCCTTCTTATTATTATCTTTATTATTATTATTATTATTATTATTATCATCAATAACATTACTACCATCATTATCAACAGCATCATTACTATTACTGCACACTTCATGGCCAATTTATTATAATCATTTTAATTATTTTTATCTGAAATATATTTCTCATTCTTACTTTTTCATTCAATTTTATTTTATTTAGTCATTTTACTATTCATTTTATTTAAATTTCTAAGACGTAAAGACTTCAAGTTTCCGAAACTCTAGTTAATACTTTTCTTTTTTTTTCTTTTAATACGATTATTCAAATTCAAATGAATGCGAAATATAAATTGAAAAGATGGATGAGAAAAGAAAGTTTTCAGAGATAAGAAAAAACTGCATTAGAAAAATGACAATAAGATAACAGATATACAGTTAACAAAACAAAACAAAAAAAAAAAATGGAAAAAGAAAAAAGAAAAAGGGAAAAAGAGAAAAAAAAAGAAAAAAAAAAGGAATCATAAACACTGTAAGCCCTTTTTTGTCATAATCTCCATATACATTAAGGTCCAGGAACTTTCCCTGTCGACTTTAATGAAATAAAAAAGTTATCCCAAAATCTGCGTAAAATGTTGAATCTTCTTATACTTTTTTTTTTTTTTTTTTTTCCCTGGCGAAGACGTCCATATTCTATTATACATTAATGTCAAGGAGGTTCTGATGGACACCCTGTCAAGGCAACAAGGAAATGTGTTCAGTGCCAATCGTAATTCTTGCCTTATATTTACTCTCTGTGTCTGTCTGTCTGTCCGTTTGTCTGTCAGTCTGTCTGTTTGTCTGTCAGTCTGCCTGTTTGCCTGTCTGTCTGTCTATCTATATGGCTGTCTGTCTGCCTGCCTGTCTGCCTGTCTGTCCGTCTATCTATCTGACTGTCTGTCAGTCTGTCTGTCTGTCTGTCTCTCTCTCTCTATCTATCTATCTATCAATCCCCCTCCTCTCTCTCTCTATCTGTTTATATATTTACTTCTTTCTATCTATCTAAATACCTATCTATCTATCTGTCTCATCTGTTTCCATTACAACCTCCCAATAAGACTAGATATTCACAAAAATAGTTACTGCATTGCAATCATAAAATATCTAGCTACGTGTAAGTTGTGTAGAGAGTCAATTTTGCTTCCTTACGACAGCGTGGGAAACCCTTTGTCTGCGACTACAAATAGCGTCATATATAAAAAACGAAAATGTTCACCAGAGAATAGCACATCAGTTTAGATCATACGCACAATTGTTTTGACGTTAGGTACAATTTATATTTACTCTTTTATAAGTCTTTCCATATCTACAAGAATTAAAATGTTCATCATAAGTCTAGTTTTTAATTAAAAGTAATAACAATGTTCTGTTATCACAACAGTTTTTTGTTTGTTTGAGTAGAACATTAATCATAACAGCATTTGACGAGAGGAAACACTTGAATATAAATTTACCATTACATAGTATTTTCACTTTTACTTTTATTTTCCGAGACTTTGGGGTATCTTTGACCATAAATAAGAGAGTCAAAAGTCGTGAAATCCAGTTGAATGGGGACTTCGTTATCTTGAAAAATGAATGCATTTTGTCCGTGAAAGTAAATCTCACTATATTCCATTCACATGACTCACTCACGCCGGGCAGGAGACAGCAAGAGAAAGAGTAATTCTTTTAGATAACAGAGAAACAAGTCTGTGAGGTCTTTCTTTAGTTTTCTCGTGTCCTTGCTCTTCTTTCTTTTCTTTTCGTTCCTTCATTCTTAACTGTTTTTTTTCTTTCTTTTTTTCTTCCTTTCTGTCTAATTTGTTTGTCTCTCTGTCTAAGTATGTTTGTCTGTTTTTTTCTTGTTAGTTTGTATGTCTATTTGTTAGTCTGCCAATCTGTTTATCTGTGTTTTTCTGTTGT
>NC_061851.1:28333221-28335721 GCF_019202785.1 Penaeus chinensis | reverse complement strand
GATGGTAATAATAATGATAATTATTATCATAATGGTAATGATGATGATGATAATGATTACAATTACTGTTGTTTCTTACTTTATCCCATCAGTATGTCTCTCTCTAAACTTCATTCGCCTCTTATTTTAAGCCGTTATTAGCATATCTTACCTTCTCATCATCATTATTATTGTTATTGTTGCTAGATTATTGTTATTATTATTATTATTATTATTATTATTATTATTATTAATATTATCATTATTATTATTATCATCAGCATCCTCATTCTCTCTTCTCTTTGTCCTTATTATTGTTTTTTTGTTTTCTTAATATTTTCTTCTACCTTCTCTTTCTGCCTCTACCTACCGTATTTCTTCCCTCTACTCCCCCTACTCTCTCTTTCCCCTGCTTTCACTCCCCTCTCTCTCTTTCCCCTGCTTTCACTCCCTTCTCTTTCCTCCTTTCCCTCCTCCCTTCTCCCCCTCCCTCACTCCTCCTCCCAGCCTCACATGCTCGCCAGGAAACCTAATATATCTTTTGAAGTTGAAATTGTTTAGACCACATATTAAGTAAGCTTATTAAAGTTTGTAGCTTACTTGGGGTATAAGGGTAGGGGATAGGTAGGGGAAAAGAGGGGAGGGAAGGGGAGAGGGAAGGAGATAGAGACAGGTAGGGGAGAGGGGAAAGGGGAGGGGATGTAGACAGCTAGGGGAGAGGAGAGAGAGAAAGGGGATGGAGGGTAGAGGATGGAGGGAATAGGTAGGTGATAGGTAGTGGAAAAGGGAGAAGGAAGGGGAGGGGAGAAATAGGGAGGTAGGGAGGGGGGGTAAGGTGGTAGGGGCAAGACAAGGAGAGCACAGCAGGACTGGGGTTCGGAGAGAGTCAAGAGGCAAATCTGAAAAGTGGTCGGCTGGTATTTTTGGGTTTCTTGAGATATTGTCATTAATAATTTGACTCTGTGAGAGGGGAGGCCTTTTGAGAGGGAAATGAGGAACTTTAAACTATTTTCTTTTCTTTTTTCCTTCCTCTCTCTCTCTCTTTCTCTCTCTCTCTCTCTTTGGGAAAATAAAAATAGCATTAGGAGCTTTAGATGTTTTGGCTCTCTAAACGTAGGCTTTATTTTCTGTTGACAATAGCCGCCCGCGCTCACATGCACCCCCACACCCCTCCAACCTTCACTAACACACACACCGACATGCCTGTAAAATTACAGTGTGAACATATAAACACATACATAGAAACAACACAAATGTAAAGGTAGAGGAAATAGGAAATAAGAGAGAAATTAGATAGATATAAAGACAGACAATAAAACACTTCATAAAAGTCGTTAATGAAAGCATTACGAAATCATTCTGTTTCACAAACATACAATAACATACCCACGCGTGACCACATATGCAAATTCGGCATCGGGCCAACAAAGACAACGTTATGTTTATAAGCATAACATCGGGTTCACAAAGGAAAATTTACAAATACAAACGGAGCCATGCTTTCACAAGTAATAGTATCGGTCTTACATGAATAAACTCTTATTCATAACAACAGTATCGAATTTTCAAAGAAAACATTGCTGTGAGAGAAACACACAAGAGGAACGGATAAAGAGATAAACAGACAAATGGATAGATAGATAGACAGATAAATAGATAGATAGATGATAGATAGATAGAGACAGAGAGAAAGATAAATAGACAGATAGACAGATGGATAGATAGATAGGTGAATTGTTAGATTAATAGATAGGTAAGCACATTAAGAAATAATTCAAGGAATGAATGAACAAACCAGTAAACAAATAAATGCATAAACGAATTAGTCACGAAAAAATTACACACACAAAAAAAAAATGAAACATCCAAACCACAAAAAAAAAAACTAACAAATGAATAACAAAAACACAGACAAACAAACATCAACAAAAAAAGCCGAACGCAAGCACCGCCAAACACGAACGTACACCCGCATGTATTTCAGCCGAGGCACACTCCAAGCAGTCAACGAAGACACAATCATTAGCGAGTGATAAAGCAGATGCCACAGATTAGCGGCAGACTTCAGGCTCCGGCGGAAGGAGATCACAGCCCATTAACACCAAATAATGCACTCAGGATTTGGGGATTTGCCGGCTGTGTGTTGAGGAGGATTGAGGAAGATGAAAGGGGTGGGGGAGGGAGTGGGGGAGGAGAGGAGGGAGAGGGAGGGTGGAGGGGGAATGGGAGAAAGAGGATGGTGGGGGAGGGAGTGGGAGGGTGGGTGGTAGGTGGTAAGGGAAGAGGAGGTGGAAGGCGAGGAGGTATGTAGAAGGGGGTGGTGGGGGAGGGAGTGGGAGAGGAGAGGAGGGAGAGGGAGTGGGAGAAAGGGGATGGTGGTGGAGGGGGTGGGAGAGGAGAGGAGGGAGAGGGAGGGTGGAGGGGGAATGGGAGAAAGGGGATGGAGGGGGAGGGAGTGGGAGGGTGGGTGGAGGGTGGTAAGGGAAGAGGAGGTGGAAGGCGAGGTGGTTTGTAGAAGGGG
>NC_061851.1:28305721-28308221 GCF_019202785.1 Penaeus chinensis | reverse complement strand
CCTTTATCACATCCTACTCTTTCTCTTCCCTAAGTTTCCCCTCTTCCCAGCTCTCCTTCTCCTTATGTTTTCCCTTTGTCTCTTTTTCCCTTAGCTGTTCCTTCTTCTCCCCATTCATTCACTTCCCTCTCTTTCCACTCGGATCATCACCCTCTCCCTTTTCCTCTACATTTATATCCTTGTCTTCCATCTCCGATTCCCTCCTTCATGTTCTCCTCTCTCTATCCTCCCCTACTTCTTTTTCTTTTTTCTGCTTTATCCACGATTTCTCTTCCATCCTCTTCTGACGGCTGGAATTGTCTCAGCAGAATCTTCTCTCTCCATCATTCCCTCTTTCTTCGAGGACGTACCAGGAAGGAAACTATGATAGCTTCTCTTCCCCACAATTCCTGGTCTTTTAACATCCCTTCTTTTTCCGTCTTTCTCTTCTCCTTTCTGACTGTCCTTCCCTCTCCTTTCTACCTTCCACCTTTTCTTCCATTTCTGTTGTATTATTATTATTATTATTTTTTTTTATTTTTTTTTTTTTTTACTAAGACTTTCGTTTCGTTTCTCTCACATTTTCCTTTCATCTCTCTTCTCTCTTCCTCTTTCGTCTCTTCTCTCTGTCTCTAAGTCCCTTTCCGCTCCGTTCCCTTCCCTTCCAAGCCCAACTTTAACTCTTGTCCCGGGCTTCCCTCTCCCTGCTAGCCCCCCCCCCTCCCTACCCCGCTATATCCCCTTCAGCTAACAGCTAATCCATCCCAGTGAATTTCCCCAAACTGTTTGTTTTCCCCTTTTACTTAGGCCTCCGACGCCGCCACTAAATCCCTCGTCTCCCCTCAGCCCCTTCCTTTATCCCCCTCTTCGCTCCTCTCCTCCTCCTCCTCCTCCTCCTCCTCCTCCTCCCCTTCCTTTGCACGCCCTCTTCCATCTCCCCTTCATCTACTACTCTCTTTTGCCTTTTTTTCTGTCCTTTTTAATCCTCTTTTCTCTGTCCTGTCTATTTTTTTCCTTTTCTGTTTTATTTGTTCTCAGCCCCTTTCTCTATCCTCCTGTTCGCTTCTTCCATTATACTTCATCTATCCTTCTACGCTACGCCTTTCCTCCGCTTCCTCCTTCGTCTACCCCTTTCTAGACTCCCCTTAATCTACTCCACGACCCCCTCCCCCCGCTGTCCCTCCCTCCTTTGCCTCCCTCCCTCTGCCCTCCTGTCCTTCCCTCCCTTACCTCCCTCCCCCTGCCCTTCCCTCTCTCCCCTTCCTCTAGCCTCCGCCCTCCCATGCCTCCCCCCCTTCCTCAAGCCTCCGCCCTCCTCCCTCCCTCCCTCCTCATCCCTACGGCGTCCCAAAGAACCTTCTTCGTCCCCGCTATCTACAAGTCAATGGCGAACCAGCTGCCACGTATCCGTTTGTATGCATTAGTGGCTTCCTCATTAGATAGGCGGGAATCTGCTTCTTGCATTAGTACAGATGTAGGGGGATGGGAAGGGGGTGGGGGAAGGATGGAAGTAGGCTGGAGGCGGAAGTGATGGAGGAAGGAGGAGGGGATAAAGGGAGATGGGAAGGTGGAAGTGGAAGGAGGAGGAGTAGAAAGACGAGGGAGGGCCAGGAGAGGATGTGGAAGGGTTGGAAAGAAAGATGGAGGAGGAGAAGAGGACGAAAAAATATTAAAACAGAGAGAGAGAAAGAGAGAGAAATAGAAAGAAAGAGACAGGCAGGCAGACAGACAGACAGACAGACAGACAGACAGACAGACATACAGAAAAGAGAGAGAGAGAGAACAAACAGACAGAGACAGAGATAGAGAGAAAAAAGGGAGAGAGAGATCTAACAGAGACAGAGAAAAAAAAAGAGACATGAGAGAGAGAGAAATAACAAACAGATAGACAAAGACAGAGAAAGCAGGAAACAGGAGAGAGCGACAGATCCAGAACAGAAATTAAACAAAAAAGATGCAAAGGCAGGGAAGTTGAATCTGAGACTCGCTTGCAATTACCAATGCTTCAAGTAGGAGACAATTGTTTCAAATTAGTTGATGAATAATCGTGTTAAGGGAACAGTTGGGTCTCTACCGCAAAATTACCTCGATTTCAAGCGGTTCAAGGAGGACGGGATTTGATTCTGGGCTGAAAATAGATTTATGTTTATAAATTTACATGAATTATATGTGTGTATGTGTGTGTGTGTGTGTGTGTGTGTGTGTGTGTGTGTGTGTGTGTGTGTGTGTGTGTGTGTGTGTTTATGCACCCCTCCCCCCCCCCAGATGAAACACACAAACAAAACAAAACCAACTGAAACACCAGACAGGGACGTGCGTGCGTGCATGGAATTTCGGAATGTTCATACATGCAAATATACACTTACAAGCCTTGCTTCCTTCGCAACCTGAGTCTAAATTCCGATGAACTAGCCTCTTGCCAGCTACTCAACTGAGAATGATGCTGAGAAGATGCTGAGATGCAAGGGATATGCTAAAAAGATAATTAGAATATTCTGAGAAATGCTAAAAACATCGTCGG
>NC_061851.1:28295721-28300721 GCF_019202785.1 Penaeus chinensis | reverse complement strand
AGAGAGAGAGAGAGAGAGAGAGAGAGAGAGCATCGAAATCGATAGAACAATAGACAGTTTATGTACAGAGATATGAATTAATAGATAATTCTTCACGATAAGGACAGCACATTATTGTGTGTGACCACTTGTATATTCGAATTCGAAGGTTTTTTTCTATCCATTTTCTTAGTGTGTGTCATTATCATGGATCACCCCCCCCCCCCCCCATTATGGTTATCTCCTGTTCCTGTTATCTGCATGCTTTGTAATGGACATCGGGCGTTAATGCCCAAATTTCTCACCAGCAAAACACGTCCATGACAAGATATGAACATTTCGCCTTATTCTATACATTATTTCACGCTTCAGGATGCATTAGACTTTCATCCTTTGCATCATTATCCTCACTGCCTCACGATCTCCCTCATATATCTATGGATGTCTCACATACATTTGTAATTTCTCTTACTAATACTAATACTTCTCTGTTACTACTACTGCTGCTGCTATTACTACTACGACTAATAGTATTACTACTACTCTGCTAATACTAATGTTACTACTACTGTTTCCTCTGCTACCACAACCACCACCACCACCACTACCGCTGTTACTCTACTCCCCCCTTCTCTCCAACAGTGCGCCCCTTCTTCGTGCGTCTCCCTGGCGACGTCACAGCGATGACCGGAGGAGAGGCCATCCTACGGTGTCGTGCTGGAGGGTCGCCGCCCCCTCACGTGCTCTGGAGGAGGCACGACGGTCGGATGCCGGTCGGTCGGGCGCGCCTCGATGCCGACTACACCTTGAGGATCACCGAACTCACCGTGGACGACGCTGGGGTCTACATATGCCAGGCCGAAAACGCCGTCGCTACCGTAGTGGCCAACGCTACGCTGACTGTCTATGGTGAGGGTCTTGGTTGCACTGCGTAGTTGTTTTTTTCGTGATTGGTTTTATGGTTACTTTTGTGTTTCGTTTGTATCTATTTTGTTCTTTGTTGTATGTATGTTGTGTTTAATTTTTGTTATTGTATTTATTTCGTGTTTATTTTGTTCATGTGTTGTAGTTATTTGGGATATGTTTATTTACTCTTGCCATTTTGTCTTCGAAAATGAATCGCTATGATCATGTTTGTTGAATGATAAGTAAATTTTAATTTCCTTCGCAAACTGTTTATGTTTTAATAAGTAAAGACAGTATCTTGAAATGCTTGTTAAGTCCGTATTTTTTTTTTGATAGTTAAGAGGATCTATTCCCTATTTCCATTTGTCCATTTCAAGAACGTCTAACAGTCATTGGACATTGCATCTTTGAGAATACCAGAGAGTTTTCTTTACTTGAATTCAACTATAAATGCAGAACGAGTAAAAGTCTCGCAAAACACGTTTCGAATTATGTTTCGAAGTCAAATAATATAACCGATGTTGGTTAGGTTAGAGGGTGGGGGGGGGGGGGGGGGCAAAGCTACGTTCAACGTGCGTGACTCGGGTTCATGACTGAATAAACATCCGGGTTTCATGACAGAGTTGTTCATGACTCCGATCCATGCTCAAGTGTCCAAGTTTCTTATTCATGTTGTTCTGTTCCTCCGGCAGACTCGCCTCGCTTGGTATCCGGGCCCGTGGACGTGTCTGTGGTGCTGAACACGACGGTGCGCCTTCCCTGCTACGGGCGCGGCACTCCCCCGCCCACGCCCGTGTGGACGCACTCCTCCCTGCCGCAGCAGCCCCTTAGCCCCGGGTGGGCGGGGCAGCTCGCCTCCGTCACCAGGGATGGCACGCTGGTGCTCACGCCCGCGACCGAGGACCAGGGGGGTTCTTGGACCTGTTCGCTGGTGAGTGAGGCCGGAGCCGCCCACGCCCGCGCCTGGCTCACTCTGGTCGCCCCCCGAGACACCCCGCCGCCCATCATCAGCGTCCCGCCCGCCAATCAGACTCTCCCCGCCCGAACGCACGCCACGTTGCACTGCCGCGTGCAGGGCCCACCTACGCCCACGCTTACCTGGTATCGAGGGGCGGCGCCCGTGAGGACCGACGGAAAGAGGATCTCCGTGAGCAGGGAAGGCGACCTCACCATCACGAGTAAGGCTTCGCTTCTCTTATTCCTTTTTTATGAATGTGAATTCTACCTCGTTTTTGTATCCCTTTCTTAGCATTTTATTCCCTTTAAAATGCGAACTGAAACATATACAAGGGAAAAAATACAGATAAACAAATATAAATACAAAAATACCCATACATATAACAACTACTTTTTTTAAAATCACATATACAACCACGCACGACAGTACACACAATCCTACACACTGTAATCACAATAAATTCCACGTTTTTTTTCTTTCGAAAAGCGAGAGAAACAGACTCGCAAAATGTACGTCTACGTCTTATAGTAAAACTCGCCGAAACGGTCCAGATGGTATACGCTTTAATGTGTATAAAAAGACGCGGCCAGTTTCGCAGGGTACAAATTTATGTGCGAGAAGAATCTATAGTCTCTGTAAGTTCACTGGTAACTGTTTTTTCTCGTTTCCGTATGTTATTTTTGGAACGTTCTTGTTGTCTCTTCATTTTTATACGGTTTCTTTTTTTTTTTTTTTTTTTTTCTAGCCATCTGATTTTCTGTACGCTCATTTTATATATTTCTATCCGTCTCCTCTCTCTCTCTCTCTCTGTCTGTCTGTCTTCTCGTCGTAGTCTCCATCCCTCCGTCTCCCACTCTCTCTCTCCTCCTCCTCCTCCTCCTCCTCCTCCTCCTCCTCCTCCTCCTCCTCCTCCTCCTCTCTCCCTCCTTCCTTCACCCCCACCCTCTTTCTTTCCCTCTCCTCCTTCTCTCCTTTTCTCCCTCCCTCTTTCCATCCCTCCATCCCACCCTCTTGCTCTCTCCTTCCCTCCCTCTCTCCCTTCTTCCTTCCTTCCTTCCTTCCCACCCTCCTTCTCTCCATCTCTCCCTCCTTCTTTCCCTCCCTTCTTCCATCCCTCCATCCCACCCTCTTTCTCTCTCCCTCCCCCCCCCTCCCTCCCTCCCTCCCTCTTTCCTTCCTTCCTCCCTTCGCAGTATCTCTCCAGTCCTTCCCTCCCTTCCCCCCTTTTCTTCACGGCCTCACTCTTGTCTTCTTCCTTCTTGCCCCGATCTTCTCTACTTCTCCCACGTAGCGAAGCCCTCATTAAGCACAAAGAACAAGCAGCATGAACAAACTCGTTCTAATTAGCAAGAGACACATCCTGCCATGCTTAAGTGACTCTTATTGTATGTTCCGACTGAGGAACCTTCCCGGATTAAGAGGCTTTTAAGTTGCGAGATTTTTTTTTTTTTTTTTTTTTTTTTAGGTTATTTTAGAATCTTATGTTTATGATATTTTGATGCGTGTACATCTATATACTGACATGCTTACGTATATACATACGTACACACAAATGCATGCATGCACACATCTCTCTCTCTCTCTCTCTCTTTCTCTCTCTCTTTCTCTCTCTCTTCTCTCTCTCTCTCTCTCTCTCTCTCTCTCTCTCTCTCTCTCTCTCTCTCTCTCTCTCTCTCTCTCTCTCTCCCTCCTCTCTCTCTTTCTCTCTCCCCTCTCTCTTTCTCTCTCCTCTCTCTTTCTCTCTCCTCTCTCTCTTTCTCTCTCATCTCTCTGTCTTCGCTCTCTCTTCTCTTTCTCTCTCTCTCTCTCTCTTTCTCCCTCTCTCGCTCTCTTTCTCCCTCTTTATATATATATATATATATATATATATATATATATATATATATACATATATATATATATATATATATATATATATATATATATATATATATATGCATATATATATTTACATATATATGTATATATGCATATGTATATATATATATATATATATATATATATATATATATATATATATATAAAGAGGGAGAAAGAGAGACACACACACACAAACACACACACACACACACACACATACACACACACGCATACACACACACACACACACACACACACAAACACACACACACACACACACACACACACACACACACACACACACACACACACACACACACACACACACACACACACACACACACCCACACACTCCTAACACTTCCTCTCCAAAGACCTTTTTCTACCCTGATACACGCTTAAAAGAATCTATCAAAGACCATAACATTTATAAAGCAACATTATTGATGTCGAACCACAAACAAACAACCCCAAACAAGATGCAACCCAACAACCACAGCATCCTTCCCCCACGCACAAAGAAGCACACCCAGCCAACACATCACGGCGATCAAGCAATGGGGATAATCCTTGAGCAAACACACCGGGGCGTAACAGGCATCGACGCTCCGAGGGCAGAAGTTAGAGCCAAGTACAACTGCGGGATAATGGAAGGGCGCCGGATTAGAGGACAGAAGGGGTGGATTGGGGGATTGGAGGAGGGGGAAGAAGGATTAGGGGGAAGGATTGGGAGGTGGGGAGGGGGGGGAGGGAAGGGTTTGAGGACAGAAGGGGTGGATTGGGGGATTGGAGGAGGGGGAAGAGGGATTAGGGGGAAGGATTGGGAGGTGGGGAGGGGGGGAGGGAAGGGTTAGAGGACAGAAGGGGTGGATTGGGGGATTGGAGGATGGGGAAGGATTGGGAGGGGGATAGGGATGGGGGTGGATGGGGGGTGGATTGGAAGGTGGGGGGAATGGGGAATTAGGGATATGGGAGGGAAGGGTTAGAGGATAGAAGGGGTGAAGGGGGGTGGGGATGGGGATGGGGGGAAGGATTGGGAGGTGGGGATAGGAACGGGGAATGGATTGGGAGATGGGGGAATGGGGAATTGGGGATGGGGGAGGAATGGGTTAGAGGATACAAGGGGTGAAGGGGGTTGGGGATGGGGGGAAGGATTGGGAAGTGGGGGTATGAGGGAAGAGTTGGGGATGGAGGAGGGAAGGGTTAGGGGACAGAAAGGGGGAATGGGGGATGTGGATTAGAGATTGGGGAAAAAATATGGGGGATACAGAAAAGGGTTCCGGATTAGAGAACAGGA
>NC_061851.1:28278221-28280721 GCF_019202785.1 Penaeus chinensis | reverse complement strand
AACTCTCTCTCCTCTCCCTCCTTCCCTCTCTCTCTCTCTCCTCTCCCTCTCTCCCTCCTCTTCTCTCTCCCCCTCCTTTTTCCCCCCTCTCTCTCTACCCCTCTTTTTCCCCTTTCCCTCTCTCCTCATTTCCGCTCCCTCTCTCCCTCCTCTCCCTCCCCCCTTCCCTTTCCCCCCTCCCTCCCCCCATCCCCTCCTCCCACTCTCTCTCTCTCTTCTCTCTCCCTCTCTCTCTCTATCCTCTCCCACTCTCACTCTCCCCCCTCTCCTCTCCTCGACTCTCTCCTCTCTCAATCTCTCCCTCTCTCTCTCTATCTCCTCTCTCTCTCTTTCTCTCTTTCCTTCCCCATCTCACCTTTACTCCGGGAAGCTCAGGTTAACGGCTAACAGGGTGCATTTTATTTTTAGGTCAGCAGATTTTGGAATTGGTCCTCTAATTAATTTTTTTTTAAGCGACGTATTTTTCCCTCGCTTTTTTTTTTTTTTTTTTTTTTAAAGAGGAAAGAACGGACGCTAACTGTAAAGCTTATATTAATGGTAGTTATTGTTATATAATGATGATAATGGGAATGATGTTAGTAAGTTAAATAAAAAAGGTGATGGTAAAACACATGAGAGTAACGATGATAATCATCAGGATTAGGATAGAGCAATGATGATGATGATGATGCTGTAGGTAATGATGATAAAGATGATAATAATGATAATAATGATAATGGTGGTCGTAATACTAATACTAATGATGATAATATTAATAATAATAATGATAATGATAATGATAATGATAATGATAATGATAATGGAAATAAGATAATAATAGTAATAACAACAACAACAGCAACAAATATGATAATAATAATAATAATAATAATAATAATAATAATAGTAATAATGATAATAATGATAATAATTATAATAATCCACTATCATTATTGCTATTAATGATAATAATAATAGCAATAATAATAGTAATAATAATAAAAATAATAATAATAATAATAATAATAATAATAATAATAATAATAATAATAATAATAATAATAAAACAATAATAACAATATTAATAATGATAATAATAATAATAATAATAATGATAATAATAATGATAATAATAAATATGATACTAACAATAACGATAATCATAATAATAATAAACAGTATTAATGATGACGTTATTATTATTATTAGTAGTAGTAGTATAATCATTATCAATATTATTACTGTTGCTATTATTATCATCAGTATTATTATGAGTTTATATTAAAAAAAAATAGTAACAATGATAATAATAAGAATGGCAATAATAATAATAATTATTATTATTGCTATTACTATTAATATTACTATTACTATTATTATTATTATTATTATTATTATTATTATTATTATTATTATTATTATTATTATTATTATTATTATTATTATTATTATTACTATTACTATTACTATTATTATTACTATTATTATTATTATTATTATTATTATTGTTATCATTATTATCATCATTATCATCATCCTCATAATCATCTACATTATCATATCACTATTATAACGATAATGAAAAAAAACAGTTTAGTATGGCTGAAGTTTTGGTAATATTGCTGATACTAGGAATATAAACAAACACAAATTTAATAGATATTCTCATAATTAGAAAATAATTTTTAAAATATGAAAATGAAAATAATGTCCACAGTAATATTCATCGCAACGACATTACAAAAGCACATCTAGAAAAGGAAGATTCCACAGCAAGAGACCGAACAAATATATCTTTCCGAAGAGAGAAACGCAAAAGAAGAAAGAAAAAGCGAAAACCGTATGAAACACGGGAAAAAAAGAAAGGAGGAGGAAAAAAGAAAGTAAAGAAAAAGGAAAAAATACAGAAAACAAAGAAAAAGGAATAATAAAAAAAACATGAAAAAAAGAGAAAGTCAGACAAACGAAATTAAAGAAACAACGAAGAAAAGGAAAGAAAAAGAAAAAAAAGGAATTCGAGTAAAAAAATAATAACAAAAAACTAAAACAAACGACAAAATATCCACTATCACCTGCTTTCACTGTGCGAAAACCTCCCGGTCATTTACAGTTAGTGAGGTTTAAGTTTTTTTTTTTTTTTTTTAAAGAGTTTTTCAAGATCCAATTTCACTCTTAGCATAAACAGGCAAGGGTGGGGGTGGGGGTGAGGGGAGGTTGGGGTAAAAGTTGGGGGGGGGGGGGAGTATTGTGACTGATGATGCTGTCTTTCGTATTTCCATTTCATTTGTTTGTGTGTCTGTCTATCTCCCTATCTATCGCTTTGTTTATTTGTTTATTTACTTTTTTAATTTACCTATTTGTATCTTTGTTTTATGTAAATCATATATAATTCATTTTTCATTTCTTATTGTTATGATCGTTGATGCTTTGTTTTGTATAAATGGTAATTCAGAACATTAACTATCTATCTATTTACTTATTTATTCATATATCTTTCCACTTATTCGTTATATCGTACATC
>NC_061851.1:28255721-28258221 GCF_019202785.1 Penaeus chinensis | reverse complement strand
GGGGAGAGTGTGGATAAGAGGGAGAGCAAGAGGGAGAGAGAGAGAGAGAGAGAGAGAGAGAGAGAGAGAGAGAGAGAGAGCGAGAGAGAGAGAGAGAGAGAGAGAGAGAGAGAGAGAGAGAGAGAGAGAGAGAGAGAGAGGGAGAGGGGGGGGGAGGGAGAGAGACAGAGAGAGAGAAAGAGAGAGAGAGAGAGAGAGAGAGAGAGAGAGAGAGAGAGAGAGAGAGAGAGAGAGAGAGAGAGAGAGCGAGAGAGAGAGAGAGAGAGAGAGAGAGAGAGAGAGAGAGAGAGAGAGAGAGGGGGGGGGGGGGGAGGGAGAGAGACAGAGAGAGAGAGAGAGAGAGAGAGAGAGAGAGAGAGAGAGAGAGAGAGAGAGAGAGAGAGAGAGAGAGAGAGAGAGAGAGAGAGAGAGAAGACAGACAGACAGACAGACAGACAGACAGACAGACAGACAGACAAACAGACATATAGAAGAATATGAATTGGAGGTTGGAAAATGTATGAACATAGAATTATTAAATAAATAAATTCATAATTATACAGTAGTAGAGAAATGATCACCCAGACAGAATACGTAAGATCACAACTAGATATAAATAATTCAAAGGAACTGAGTCAAGGTATAATTTCCAATCGGACGTATCACCTTATACATATATTTATACGGTTTCAAACACAGAGGAAAACAAATATTGGTTCATCTCTCGTTCCTTAAAAAAATAAGAAACTGTAAAAATAATGATAATAATAATAATAATAATAATAATAATAATAATAATAATGATAATCATAATAATAATAGTTATCATAATAAGTAATAATAATGATGATGATTGATGATGATAATGATGATGGTGATGATGATGATAATGATAATGATAATGATTATAATAATAATGATAATCATAATAATAATAATAATCATAATAATAATAATAATAATAATAATAATAATAATAATAATAATAATAATAATAATAATAATAATAATAATAATAATAATGCATTTTTCGCTGAATATTTTTGTACCATTTATCTATTTGTATAGTTCAGTAATTTACCAAAATTTTCAAATATGTATATATTTATTTGTATATATCTATTTTGTCTTAAAGTTGGGTTCCTGCCCTTAGTGTCTAATATATTCCTATGCCATCTGCGTAGTTCTTAGAAGACAACGAAAACTGCCAACACAGGAAATAAAAGCATTAGGAAAACATTATTCAAAATGGATGGTTATATTTTCTCTATAAGTTCCGCATCTTTTGTACGAATTCGTTTATCTAAATGTATTCATACTTATAAACATCTTTAGGTGCATACATAAATATTCGAAGCCCCTTTTTTTATGAATGTAGTGAACAAATATTCATGCATTATGTATGTATGCATATACGTGCCTGTTTGAATATGCTAATGTATGGTATATATCAACCTTTATGATGTTGAGTACAGGATGGGCGTGTAAATGAAAATGCTTCACATATATTTCCAACGGAGTTTCATTCATCAGGTTGCTTTAATAATAATGATACTGTTAGATAAGATAGAAAAGTAATGAAAGGAAGAGATTGCGTTGATCAAAATTTCATCTGCCATCTCTCTGTCTGTCTGTCTGTCTGTTTCTCTGTCTGTCTGCTCTCTGGTCTCTGCTCTCTCTCTCTCTCTCTCTCTCTCTCTCTCTCTCTCTCTCTTTCTCTCTCTCTCTCTCTCTCTCTCTCTCTCTCTCTCTCTCTCTCTCTCTCTCTCTCTCTCTCTCTCTCTCTCTCTCTCTTTTTCTCTCCCACCTCTCCCTCTCCCCCCTTCCCCTCTCCCTCTTTCTCTCTCTTTCCCACCGTCGCTCACATTATCTATAGCTTCACGTCTTTGGCATCCACCCATCTTGCAGCCCTTTATTCCTCCCCCCTCCCCCCCCCTTATCCCTCGACAGCTCGATCCTTTTAATGAGCGAAGATATTAAGCTTCATCAGTTCTCAATTCATCCTACGACCTAGCCCATTACAGGAAGTGTCAGACGGTGCCGGATTCCCCCTTCCTTCTTCCTTCCCTCTTCTTCCCTCTCCTCCTTCTTCTTTTCTCTCTCCTTCCCCTTCCTCTTTCTTCTCTCTCTCTTTCCCCTTCTTCCTTCTTCTCTCTTTCCTTCCCCTTCCTCCTTCTTCTCTCTCTCCTTCCCCTTCCTTCTTCTTCCCTCTTTCCTCCCCCCTCTTCCTTCTTCTCTCTCCCCTTCCCCCTCCTCCTACCTCTCTCTTCCCTCCCCCCTCCCCTTCCTCCCTCATTCCTAGACCATCACTCCCTATCTCAACAATCTTTTGAATGGAGGGAAGGGGGGGGGGGGGGAGGAAGGAGAAAAGGATAAAGAGGGGGAGGCAAAAAAAAAGAAAAAAAGAGGGAGGGGGGGAACCCTAAGAGTTGTGGTGCCTTTTCATGGTCCTGACTCTTGCTCTTAGGGGTTATCGGGGGGGGAGGGGGGAAGGGGAGAGAGAAGTGGGGGGGGTTGGGGG
>NC_061851.1:28251088-28253588 GCF_019202785.1 Penaeus chinensis | reverse complement strand
GCATCCCTGGAGAGAGGAAAATTAACTTCTGAACTATTTTAAGAAAATGCTATACAATCATAACGTTTGTTTGTTTCTAAATAGGCACGTATTCTACTGAGAAGGAATGAGGTTGGGGGGGGGGGGTAAAACAAAATGAAACCGAAAGATAAGACATAAGAAAGAAATGATTACATATTTAAAATTGCGCTCTGACAAAATAGAGGCAAAAAGACAAGAAAAAAATATATACAGATAATGATAACCCAACGACACGACGTAAATCGGTGCGGCCGCTGCTGGCCATTCAGCCCACGCCAGACAATCACAGTCGCAGCGGCCTCCGAAGAACAACGTCTTGACGAACAGATACCTTAGTGCGATGAGCCTCCACTTCTCAAGAGGATACCAAGACCCCGAGCCGTCATAAGGGCTAGCTTTCTCTTCTCCGCGAAGGGGAATTTCGACTTTGGCGAGTCCATGGGTTAGGCACTGTCTCCAAACGCTTTCCCAGATTTAAGCGAGGCGTAAGACTATGGTACGTGGACCTTTTATTGATGAAGACTCGACTCGCGAAGGAGGGAGGTGGGTGGGGGGAGGGGGCGTGGTCGTCTCGCAGGGGGGAGGTGGGGGGCGTGGTCGTCTCTGGGGGAAGGGGGGAGGGCGAGATGAAGGAGGATGGGAAAAGATGAAAGAGGCATAAAGGATGAAAGAAGGATAAAGAAAATATGAAAGAGGAGAGAATGGTGATGTGAAAAAGAGGAAGAGAGAGAGAGAGAGAGAGAGAGAGAGAGAGAGAGAGAGAGAGAGAGAGAGAGAGAGAGAGAGAGAGAGAGAGAGAATAAGTACTGTAAAATCCGAAAGAGGGAAATAGGAGGGAAAAAGATAAAAGTAACATGAGTAAGGAACTAAAGGGAAATATACGTGTATGAAAGCGAAAAGTGGAACCACAGATTTGAAAATAATGTGCAATTTTGATTTCAATTATATCCTAAAATAATATAGGCATTAGGGACGAAATAATCTATAATGATTTTCCATAATTGCTGTTGATAGGTATAATAAATATGTAATAACAGTGGTTGAAATGATGATATTATTGAGCTTCTGCTCTTACTGAAAATTCGTCATATTTAGAGCTTAATTTCTATTATTGTCAATCATTAATCTTATTACTGATGTTACTGAAGTTATTGTTGTTTATTCCTGCTGTTACTTTTATTGTCATCAGCATTACATACCACTATTTCTGCTACTATTAAAACAAGTATTAATATTAATGATGTTGTCTTCGATGTTCCCAAAACACAAGAACTATGAAAAGTCGGAAAGTTAATGTCTAAGTGAAAAGATATTGTTTAAGTGAACATTATGACAGTATTAATACAAAGTCATGAAAGGAAAATAAAAACAGTGAAAATACGAATAAAAATAGGAACAAATGAAATTAGAAATAAAGATGAAAAATTATGATAATGATTATGATTATGATGATGATTGTTGACGATAATGATGATAGTAATAATAATGCTGAAAGTATCAATAATGATAGTAATAATAATGCTGAAAGTATCAATAATGATAACTATAATTATTATATCATTATTAATGATCGGTATCGTTCTTACTTTTATAACTATTTCTGTCATCATCATCATCTACTATACCAATATTTTTATCATTATAACAATGATAACAACTACGACGATAAATTTAGTAAAAATTTGTTTAAATAAACAAACAAAAAAAAAAGGAAAAGCAAAACAAAGAAAAAAAACACACAAAGCAATGCATTCTGCCGATCTTTGCATATATTTATAACAACGCAATAGTTCCTGCATAGTTAGTTGCAGTTCCCGATCCCATAGCAGGCTCCAGGGGGCACTAGACTGATATTGAAAGCCGTAGTTAGCGTGATAACATGCGTAAATCGCCCGTCTCTTGACGTTTTGGGAACTGTGTAAATAAGATTGCTTTTGGGAATGAGGATTTTTGCTTTTGTTATGTTATTTTATTTTTTATTGTTGTTTTTGGGTTGTTGATGTTTTTTTTTTTTCATTGATATTATTATATTATTAATATTATTTTTTTATTTTTATTATTATTATTATATATTATTATTATTTATATTTTTATTATTTTATTATTTCATTTTATTATTATTTTTATAATTATCCTTTATTTTGTTTATTATTTTTGGGTTTTTATATTTTTTATTTATTTTTTTTTATTATTTTTATTATTATTTTTTATATTTTTATATTATTATATATATATTATTATTCATTACATTTATTTATATATTACTATTATTATATCATTTCACAATTTTTTTACACAAACACTTTTCCTCTTTTCACTTGCACTCCCCTCATTACAAAAGATGGCCTCTGTGGACTTTTTTCCCCCGGGAAAGAAATACCTTTAATGCGTAATGTACGGAGCCCCTTGTCATATGTCCGTCATACACCCTCATTCTCTGCCTTTTTTTAAAGCTTTATCCTGTATCATAATCCATCTC
>NC_061851.1:28236088-28238588 GCF_019202785.1 Penaeus chinensis | reverse complement strand
AATATTTGAGTAATTCTAGTTGATAGGTAATTAGGGACAATGAAATCATCATGGATTCGTGATTTTGATTCGGATCGTTGTATTAAAGGATCGAGTATCCCGGCGAGCCAACGTGTAGGGTTTTTAAAAAAAAATGGTAAAAATGGTCCGTATGTGTTGAGTACATTAGGTTGAGTGAGTCTATTGATCACCCTAATGCTCTGTAAAATCATTCAGACATAGCAATTTAGCTTTGCAATCAGAGGGTGATTTTTTTTTTTTTTTTTTTTTTTTTTTTTTTTTTTTTTTTTTTTTGCTTGCTTGCTTGCTTGCACTAACCATGTAAGTAAGTAGAGTTGATATTGATTTAATATTCGATCTCTGTGACGTTTGCAGATATGAAATGAAAAATAAAAATATTCGGTGATTATGATATACAATCATCAGTACGAAATGGAGCTAACTAGATACGTTAATCAGTTTTAATTACCTCTCCTTTTTTTAAATTATCGTTTTCTTCTTTTATCATTGCTTTTTTTTTTTTTTCCTTTTTATGGTCGTTTTTTTCTTTTATCATTTTTTTTTTTCCTTTTTATGGTCGTTTTTTCTTCTTTTATCATTCTTTTTTTTTCCTTACCCTCAACGACGCGCCAGAAAACAACGTCACTTGACATTAAATTTAGCGTAATAGCCACTATTCTCCAGCGATGCCATAACCGCGAAGCATTCAGTGATGCCAGATGACGGTGGCTTTGCAAACCCTTGGAGGTTAGCGAGGGATCTGATGACTCTAACTCTGCCCATTAAGCCGTTTCAACTCCCGCGATTGCTGGATACCACAACGGACATCAATAATTTTCTGCCGTTATCATCAGTCTGTTTCGGGGATGTGTAAGTCCCCGGTAAAAAGAGAGAGAGGGGGAGAGAGAGAGAGAGAGAGAGAGAGAGAGAGAGAGAGAGAGAGAGAGAGAGAGAGAGAGAGAGAGAGAGAGAGAGAGAGAGAGAGAGAGAGAGAGAGGAGCGTGGAGAAAGAGACAGAGGGAGAAAAAGAGAGAGAGAGAGAGAGACAGAGAGAGAGATACAGACAGACAGATACACAGACAGACAGAAAGACGGATATTTAGAAACAGACAAACAAATAAGAGGAAGAGAAAGATTGAATTTCAAATTTTCAAAAAAAAAAATGAAATCCGGATCATTTGCTCTTTACTCCATATAAAAATTATAATAAATAAATAGAAAAATAAAAATCCATATCGAACTCTGACCTGTTGCTCCAAAGGTCATCGAAGTGAAACCTTTGATCTGTAAGCATTTATACTGTCCGTGTTGTCAGTTTATTCCATAGGAAAAGAGAGAGAGCTAATGTATACTGAATAATACATAACTCATCGGATATTCGATGTTATTACCATCAAAAAGAGAAATAGACAGAGAGATAAAAAACGAAGAGAAAATGACTTCCTGAAACTTAGCAAGGCAAACTCAAACTCAGTATGAACTGAACAGTGTGAATGCCAACTAATGTCCACCAGTGCCGCGTGAAAGTTAAATTAAATCATGCATGAGCAAGATATTCCGCAGCAATTTCAAATCTGACTCCTTTTCGACAGGATATTCCAGTGTCCAAAGATCCGCTCGGAGCCAACACGCTGATTGCGCTGCTGAAACCTCGTTGGAGGGACGCTGAGATAGGGAGAGCTTGCAGTTAGGATTGGGATTATCCGCGATTTTTTCGTTTGTTTGTTTGAATTATGTATGTATGTGTATACGTATATACATATGGACACATACAGAGCGTGTGCGTGTGCGTGTGAGTGTGTGTGTGTGTATGTGTGTGTGTGTGTGTGTGTGTGTGTGTGTGTGTGTGTGTGTGTGTGTGTGTGTGTGTGTGCGCGTGTGTGAGTGCGTGCTTATTAACTAAAACCAGTAAAGCTTTCTCTTTCTCTCTCTCTCTCTCTCTCTCTCATTCTCTCTCTCTCTCTCTCTCTCTCTCTCTCTCTCTCTCTCTCTCTCTCTCTCTCTCTCTCTCTCTCTCTCTCTCTCTCTCTCTCTCTCTTGCTCTATCTATTCTCCAAGTTTCCCCCCTCTCTACATACACCCGCTCATCTGCCGCAGACCCCGTGAAAGTGACGCTCAGAACGATCAATCACACCGCGTCACAAATCGGACCCGATTACCATGTGTGTCTGTCTCCCATGCTTGATCGCACAGCCGTCTGTCCTCCCTCAGTGATCCTTTATCGTAATATAATAACTGTCGTGGAGATAAGACCGAAAGTCAGGGGGTTAGGCAAGATGGCAAAGGACTTGGGTCTCCCTCTCCCGGAGTAGACTTCATAAGGCTGTTACGTCATAACTTGCCATAGCTGACGATAACTTTGCCCTTGTTCGATTCTCTGTTTCCGAGACTACGGGTGTCGAACGGAATCCGGATGGGGATAAATCGACGTAGATGATTCTACTCGTCGAGGTGCTGGGTCGAGTTAATCAGAAAAGTCTCCCGAATGGCACTATCCTGC
>NC_061851.1:28221088-28226088 GCF_019202785.1 Penaeus chinensis | reverse complement strand
TGTATCTCATCTTTTATCATTACAATTCAATTTACCCAACCTATTTTCAGTATAACATCATAACACCCTTTCGTATCCTGACAATACACTCGCATATCACCAATCCCTCAGTCAGTATAATCTGTACCCTTTCCCTTTCCCCTTTAGGTATCCGAGAAGTTCATGTCATTACCCCAGTGTGTACCTCTCCTGAAGGGCTCTCACCATCACCATCACCACCACCAGGGAAAACACGACGATAACTTCAGCTCCCAGCTCTCCCAGGATATGCTCAACAATACGGACAGCGACGGTGAGCAGATCATACCTCGGGCATTGTTTGTTTTGTGAAATAAGGAGGTTTAACCATAAGAGTGAGTTCTGATTGTCTGGCATTGCCTGTTGCTGCTGTATTAAAAAAGGTTTTCCCTCGAATATGTGTTGCTTGCGTGCAGTATCACTATGGTACGCTTTCGCAAAACACGGTTTGGTTTGTTATTTTTATGAAAGAAAGAGAATCATTAATGACTATCCGTGCATGCTTACCCTTCCCTCGCAGTGCTCTTTCTTTGTAGTTAAGTCTCATCCCAGTGTTTTCTTTAATTAAAATTGTCTCTCCTCATAGTGTTCTCATCTCATTATTCTCCCTCCTCTTATTTCTTTCTCCTCATAGTTTTCTCTTCTTTGATTTATTTATCTGCACAGTGCTCTGCCCTCATAGTTATCTCTCATCACAGTACTCTCTCCTAATTGTTTTCTCTCCTCATAGTTTTCTTAAATCATAGTTCTTTCACCTCACCTCTCTTCATAGTCCTTTCTCCACACAATTCTCTCTCCTCACAGCCCCCTCTCCTCATAGTTTTTTTTTTTTACCTCACAGGTATCTCTCTTCATGTCCCTTTCTCGACATAGTTCATTCTCCTCATAGCTTTTTCTCCTCAGTTCTGTCTCCTCATAGTTCTCTCTTCTCATAGTTCTTTCCCCTCACAGGTCTCTCTCTTAACAGTCCTTTTTCCACATAGTTCTCTCTCCTCATAGCTTTCTCCTCATCGTGCCCTCTCCTCACAGCCTCCTCTCCTCCCGCAGACAAATCAATGGCGGAATCCAAACGTCCCTTCTTCATCGAAACGTCCTCTCCCGCTCTCGTGGGCTCCTCCAGCCTCTCGTTCACGGGCGGAGGCGGACCCAGGCTCACTTCAACGCCCAGAGGAGCCCTCAGCACCACCCTCGCCCATCACATGGCCCGCCACGGCCCCGTCAAGGGCGCCTCCCCCTACAGCGTCAATCCTTTCACCTCACAGCCGCATCTTCTGCACAAGGTGAGTGTCGTGGGTTTTGTTATTGTTTTCGTTGTTTTTCGTTGTTATTTTTGTTGTTGTTGATGACGAATATTTTTGCTTTTGGTATATCAATTGTATAAAAGAAAAAAAACGGAACAGAAAGTATTAATGTATGTAGTGTGATCAATGGGTCTCTGTTTTTTCTTGGACTGTTTTATAACATTAATAATGATTATATTTAATAATTCGTCTTTTTTGGCATAACACTTAAATTTCTCTTTCCTTCTTGCCTCACCAACTGAAGGGCGTGACGCTGACCCTCCGTGACCTCGTACCCCCGCCCCCTCCCAACCCCCCACCTGATTCCCACCGGCACCGCGAGTTCTTCAGGACAAACACCTTGGAGGAAGTAAGTGACACATGGGGGTATTTTGAGGGCGTGTGTCTGTCTGTCCCTCTCTGGGGCTGTGATTTATTCTTGTGAAATTATATATCTTGTTCTTTCTTTTTTTATCATTCTCAAGATTTTATCTCTTTAGATAATCTCTTACTCTTGCTTTCTTTCGCGCGCTCTCTCTCTCTCTCTCTCTCTCTCTCTCTCTCTCTCTCTCTCTCTCTCTCTCTCTCTCTCTCTCTCTCTCTCATCTATCTATCTATCTATCTCCATCTATCTCTGTCTATCTATCTAGTTATTTATCTATCTCAATCTTTCTCAATCTCTCTCAATCCCTCTCTCTCCCCTCCTTCTCATTTGCTCTAATCCTAACTGAGTTAAAACGACGAACGCCATCTTCAGTCTCCTGGCTCCCCTGCTAACGGCGCCCTCTCTCCCTCAGCTCCCGTACGCGTGCTACTCTGCGACGCGCGTGGCCTCCCCCCGCCCCTCCCGCACCGCCAGCCTCGAGGGGGGCGGCTCCCCCTACGGCGGCTCGACGAACACCTACCAGAGCATCGAGGGCCTCACCGACGCCATGCGCCGCGACGACGAGGGGCGCTGTTGCTCCTGCAGCCACAACCAGTGCCACAGCCACCACTCCCACTCCCACTCCCACTCGCACTCCCACAACCACTCGCACTCCCACAACCACGGCCGCTGCAGCACGTGCGGCTCTCGCAACTCGTCGTCGTCGTCGTCGTGTCGGCGGAACAGCAGTCGCGCGAGTCGCTGCAGCCACTCGCGGTCGGTGCGAGCCTCGGGCGGGTCGCTCTACTCGCTCTCGCGCCCGTGCTGCCACGAGCCCACCCGCGTCGCGCCCTTCGACGCCGGCGCCCCCGTCATGCCCACGCACTCGTATCGCCCCAACTTCTACGGCTGGAGCTCGCCGCCGGGCTCCCCCGCGCTCGAGGACAGCCGCATGGGCCCGCGGCGCCAGATCTCCCTCGAAAGCGACGCTCTGCTGCGGACGGACCCCAGCCAGGTGTACGGTGGCGGCTCCGTCCGCTCCGACGGCGACTACTGGTGCAGCCGCGATGCCGGCAGCGTCTACGGCGGTCGACGCGGTCGGCGGGCGGCGAGACGGGAGGAGAGGCCGGCGGCGAGGGCGGCGGCGGAGGCTCGAGGACAGGCCAGGCGGGAACGTCGCCCGACTCGAGCGCGGTGGACGGCGCCCCGAGCGACGCGGTGTCCTGCGGCTCCTGCGAGGACACGGACGCCTCCTTCTACGCCACGTGCGACAAGCAGACCAAGCTATAAGGCCGTCCGGACTCGTAGGAAGTGAGTCCAGTCCCGAGGGAGGCGGCGCAGAGGAGGCGTCGTGGCCAGGCCGTCTCCGCGCCTCGCTATAGTTCTTGAGCTTTCATGTTTGCTCTCAGAGACACAGGCAAAGTGTAGTGCTAATTATAGTGAGACTTTAGCCAAGCCGAGTGTTGCATAGTATTGTATCTCTAGGGATCTAGGGACTGAACTCGATCCACCAAGTCTAAAACTTTGGCCAGAGAACGAGAAGGAGGAGGAGAAGGAGACGAACGAGCGACCTCATCGGCCCGGTGACGCCAGGAATACCTCACACTTGGTAGATGAGACAAACTTACAATTGTACATTATAGTCTTTTTTCCAGAAACGGTGCAAGATACTCTTCTATGTTGCTGGTGTGTGAGTGGACTTGTCAATAGGTATTATACAGCTATGTTAACCTTTAAGACAGTCCCAATCTCTTCGTGGTTTCTCGAGAAGATGGGACGAGGAAACCTGAAATAAAGCTCACGATTATACGTTGGTATTCCATGGAGTGAGACCCAGACTCTCCTCGTGAAGTGAAGTAGATATATATTTATCATTTTTAAAGTATAACTGATATAGCATCTTTTTTGTTTGATATTGACAGAGTTTTATTGGCTATGTGTCTGCGAGTGCATTTTCTTAGATGTTCCACTATGAAAAATAATAATTTGGATGTGTAGTTACAAGGGAGACTCTTCTTCAACACCGCGGTGAAAATAGTTTCCCTTTACATCAGAAAAAAAATAATATATAAACTTTTTCTTACATCCAGAGAAACGTGTTCCGTCAGTCATCACGAAGTAAATGACTTCCTCTGGTGAAGAACGTAAGATAAAACTCAGCAGACATTATCTCTCTTTTTTCCAACAAGAGAGAAAAGAAAAAAGAAAAATATCCAAGAAAGTAATGAAGGGAAAGAAAATTGTTCCCAGGGAGAATACATTCAGAAAAAAATAAAACGTAGATTTTTTTTTTTTTTTCTTTTTCTTGTGTGTTTTTTTTAATACTCTCTTTGAGTAGGAACTGTACCTTTTGGTATGGCATGAGGACTCCCTGAACTCCTATAAGACTTTAGGGGATATAACACCATTGTATTCATTAATTATTTGTATGCGTGTTACTTCAGAGTGCCAAGCGTGTGTGAGGAAACAAGCGTCAGAAAAATGAACAGCTTCCACTTGTCTGTTTGCAAAGAAAGAGGAAAGACAACATCGACTGTGAAAATAAATGGATTCAAACAGGGTGAAGGCAACTGAATTCAAATTCTAGCGGGGATGTGTAAATAGTTTATCCTTTCCGTTCAGTTTATTTATTTTCCATTGGCATTCCGTAGACATGCAAATCTAAATATACCATTTCGCGTAGTAGATACACACGATAAAAAAATTAAAATGTGCCAAATATAGACGAAATATTTTCATATGGTTTCAGTATCATTAGAGAAGCGAATTTCCAGGGCGTCATTTTTCCAGGATCTGCTCCCCCCTCCTTCAAAAAAAATAAAATAAAATATTTTTCTCGTGTTATTCTTCCGAGATCTGAGTGTTTGTGACCGGTAAGCCTATCATACTCTATTCTCTTCGATGATAATGACTTGCTTTACAGTGTAACATAACGGTGTAATAAAGAGATATAACCAGTTTAGTCCTGTAAAGTACCTATTGTTATATCTCTTTTGGGATGATTTTAGACATCCCTGAATGATTGGAAGCAAACTCGGTGTATTTTGAAAGCAGAGGGAAATAAGAAAAAAGGTAGACATAAACATACATTAAACATCCCACGAAAATAAATGTAAAATAGAAAAAAAAGAAATAGAAAAATGTTGAAAATATATAACAGCTCTCTGAAAGCTTGTTGATTTTTTTTTCTTTTTTTTTTTTGGAACACTAGATCTATGAGAATCTTAGGATGTATATGTTGGATCAAATTTTAGCCCGTAGGAATTTTGATATATCATACCTTGAATTTGGAGAGATAAGGTTAATAAAAAATGAGGTATTTCTAGTCAAAAACGGGA
>NC_061851.1:28201088-28203588 GCF_019202785.1 Penaeus chinensis | reverse complement strand
TTATTGTTATTGTTATTATTATTAATATTATTGTTGTTGTTATCAATATTATCATTATTATTGTTATTATTATTATTATTATTATTATTATTATTATTATTATTATTATCATTATTATTATTATTATTATTATCATTATTATTACTTTTTATTGTTATTTGCTCTTATGTTTTTATTATTATCATTGTTATCATTATCCTTATTATTATTATTATTATTATTATTATTATTATTATTATTATCATCATTATCATTATTATTAGTATTATCATTATCATTATTATTATTATTATTATTATTATTATTATTATCATTATTATTGTAATTATTTTTATTGCCATTATTCGCATTATTATCATTGATATCATTGTCATTATTACTATTAAGGTGATGATGACGATTGTGATTATTATTATCATCATTATCACTATCATTGTCATTATTATTATAATGATGACGGTGGTGATTATTATTATCTTCATTATCACTGTAATTGTCATCATTATAATTATCATTATTATTACTGTCATTATTATTGTTATCATTGTTATAATCATTACTATTATTATTATCATCATTATAATTACCATTATTATTGTTATTGTTTTTTTGTCCTTATCATAATTACCGCCATTATCATAATATTTTCCAAAATACTTACCACTGAGATTTTGTTTTAATCATTCTTATTGGCATAATTACCTTTCATTATTATCATTGTCACCACTATAATTTCAAATTTGATTATGATAATGAAATCTATAGTTACGATAATGACAAAAAAGCAGCAACAGAATAACAAAAATGACATAGTAACAAAAGCAATAAAAATAAGAAGAATCGAATTTTACAAAAACACTCAGACATCAACAGCTGTTGTAAAACTCTTAGCAAATCACAGTAAGATCACAAATAATCATTTAAGCACACTCCCGCCCCACGCGCACACACACTCTCGCACACGCACACACACGCACGCACACGCACACACACGTACACAAATATCACCCACGTCCCCACCTACCCATTCGCTTTTCCTTTCATCCGTCTATCTCCATTTCGTATGCCCATATTCCTTCGTTTCTATCCCTCTTCCTTTCTCCACGGCTATTCTTTTCACTTTCATCTATTCTTATCTTTTCCCTTTACTCCTAAACTTCCTTATAACCTTCCCTTTCTTATACCTTACCTTCCTCCTTCCTCATTCCCTTCCCTCCCTTTCTCATTTCCCTCCCTTCTTTCCTTCCTTATAACCCTCCCTTTCTTATACCTTACTTTCCTGTCTTCCTTCTTTTTCTCTTACCCTCCCTCCCTCCTTCCCCTCCCTTCCTTCCTCATTTCCCTCCCTTCTTTCCTTCCTTATATCCCTCCCTTTCTCCCTTCTTTTTTTCCAACCCCGACCTCTCCTCTTCCTCATTCCCCTCCTTTCCTCATTTTCCTCCTACTCTTTCTCCCCTTCCTTATACCCATCCCTCACCGTCTTTCCTCATATCCCTCATTTACTCCTTCTCCTCCCTCCCCCCTCTTCCTATCCCTCCCTTCCTCCTACGCCTCCCTTACCCCTTCCTCCCCCCCTCATTTCCTCCTACCCCTCCCTTTCTCCAACCCCTCCCTTCCCCCCTCCTTCCTCCTGCCCCTCCCTTACCCTCCTTCCTCCTACCCCTCCCTTACCCCCCTTCCTCCTACCCTTCTCTACCCCTCCCTTACCCCCCTTCCTCCTACCCTTCTCTACCCCTCCCTTACCCCCCTTCCTCCTACCCTCCTCTACTCCCTCCAAACCCCTGTCACCCCCCCCCCCCCCCACTCCCTCTCCGCACCGCCCCCTCGCCCTCATTTCCGAAGTCAGCGCCCGGACGCATACATCAGAATTTCCCACAGAACGCCACGGACCATATTCATTGTGTTGACGGAAACCAGGGGATCAATACTTCTCTCTCTCTCTCTCTCTCTCTCTCTCTCTCTCTCTATCTCTCTCTCTCACCCACTTTCTCTCTCTCTCTCTCTCTCTCTCTCTCTCTCTCTCTCTCTCTCTCTCTCTCTCTCTCTCTCTCTCTCTCTCTCTCTGTCACTTTCTCTCATTTTATCTATGTATCTATTTTTTTATTCACCTATCTTCTCACCCCCTCACCCCTTTTGTCTCTATTTCTCCTTCTCTCGGGCAGAGAACCCAGGATCCTACCCTCAGCTGACAGCTAAGACCAGATTTATATTATGCCCAGCCAGCGTGATAGAGTGTGCGTGAGCGCGAGAGAGTGGTTAGGGGGGGGGGGGGAATTTTGGTTTTGATTTTCCCCCACTCCCCACCCCCTCTTCCCCCCTTTCACAGTTCCTTTATCCTGCGCCGTTTGTAGCTAAGGGTGTAGAGGCGAGAGAGATGAAGATGAGATAAGGACGGAGATGTTAATGTGTATTACAACAGGGTTGAAACAAGTTTCAGACGGAACATGTCGATTTGTAAAACTTTTCTCTCTCTCTCTCTCTCTCTCTTTTCTCTCTATCT
>NC_061851.1:28188588-28191088 GCF_019202785.1 Penaeus chinensis | reverse complement strand
ATATATATATATATTTATATATATGTATATATATATATGTATGTATGTGTGTGTGTGTATGTATACATATATATAGATAGATAGATAGATAGACAGATAGATAGATATGTATATATGTATACATACATACATACTTATCTCTCTGTCTATTATATAGATGGATAGATAAATTGATAGATAGATAGACAGACATATATATAGATATGTATGTATGTATACATACATATATATTTATATCTATGTACATATATAATTTTTATGTAAATATGTGTGTGTATATATACACACACACACAAACACACATACCCACACACACACATATATATATATATATATATATATATATATATGTGTGTGTGTGTGTGTGTGTGTGTGTGTGTGTGTGTGTGTGTGTAGGTGTCTTTCTCACTACAACCATCTATCTATCTGCCCCACATTCCCTTCTACTAAAGCACGGGAAAATACCCAAGAGAAGAAGCCCTTACTCCCAGTCACGTTTCCCTGGCGACAGAGTCAGCCAGCGGTAACATATACCGGTTCGCGCAGCCTTCTCCCGGTATTCGCTCTCTCCGCCGCCACCGTTTTGTAACCGGTATTCCAGTACCGACGGATAATAATCAGTTACGTTTCTCCATAATGAGTTACTAAAAATAGAACATGGATTTGATTTATTACTGTAAGATCAAAGCGTTTCAGATTGGTTGGATGCACAAATGAAAGTAGAATATCCATTTTTCAATCCCGTGTGAATATTGTGGAACGATATCTACATCCTCTTATTTTGATGAAAACATTCGGTATGTATAGCGTTGTAGGTTGATTATTACTTTCCGCGGTTATAAAAAAGAATATATATTATATTTGAAATACACACTGACAGATATAACGCCATGGAACAGAATAATTGTTTTTAACAATTGGTTCATATGATCAGCTATTTACAAACTAGTAAATATACATATAAATGTATCTACTTGTCTATCTACCTTTTCCCTCCTACACGTGTGTTTGTGGATAAAAAAAAAATCCTCTATCTATCAATTTATCTGTCTATATCTATAATTATCAATCTGCATTTTTGCCTATACTTTCCTATTTCCTTTATTTATGATTATACATCTATTCATGCATCTAATTCTCTTTCAACGGTTTCTGTCTCTCTATGTGTCTATTTATATTTTTAATTTATTTTCCAAGAAAGCAAGGGACAGATGGAATAAAGAACAAGGAAAATGACAACAACAACAACAGCAACAACAACACCATCTACAACACCACAACAACAACAATAACAATAACAACAACAGCAGCAGCAACAGCAACAACAACATCAACATCAACAACAACAACAAAATCAACATCAACAACAGCAACAACAATAACAATAACAACAACAACAGCAACAACAATAACAACAGCAAAAACAGCAACAACTACAACAACATTAACAACAACAACAGCAACAACAATAACAATAACAACAACAGAAACAACAACAGAAACAACATCAACAACAATAATAACAATAACAATAACAATAACAACAACAGCAACAACAACAGCAACAACAATAACAATAACAACAACAACAATAGAAACATCAACACCTCCCTCCTCATCATCCACCTCCCCCCTCATCATCCACCTCCCCCTTCATCATCCACTTCCCCCCTCATCATCCACCTCCCCCTTCATCATCCACTTCCCCCCTCATCATCCACCTCCCCCTTCATCATCCACTTCCCCCCTCATCATCCACCTCCCCCTCATCATCCACCTCCCCCCTCATCTGCCACCTCCCCCCTCATCTGCCACCTCCCCCCTCATCATCCACCTCCCCCTTCATCATCCACCTCCCCCTTCATCATCCACCTCCCCCTTCATCATCCACCTCCCCCTCATCATCCACCTCCCCCCTCATCTTCCACCTCCCCCCTCATCATCCACCTCCCCCTCATCATCCACCTCCCCCCTCATCTTCCACCTCCCCCCTCATCATCCACCTCTGCCCTCATCTTCCACCTCCCCCCTCATTATCCACCTCCCACTTCATCATCCACCTCCCCGCGCATCATCCACCTCCCACCTCCCTCACCCCCCCCTCCCCCCCAATCCTGACGAAGGACAGTGTCACGACCTGAACCCATTATCGTAATTCCCATCCTATCAGCTGTTCGTGTGATATATCGTACGGTTGCATCACTGAAGGACTTCTCAAATTTGCATAGGCATTCCTTCAGCGGGGATGGGTTGTGGAGGGGGGGGGGGGCAGGAACGGTTGTCATGCACAGGCTTCCATTTTTTTTTTTTTTCTTTTTTTTTTTTTTACTACATTGTCGACGTACATCGAGGTAAGGGAACCTTAATGTAGTTATGAGGGAATGGTGCAGAGGCTGGACATTTGGGCAGATTTTTAAAAAAGAGAATATTCAAAATGAGTAGGAGATGAAAGGAAAGAGTCCGGGGAAATTCTCTCTCTCTCTCTCTCTCTCTCTCTCTC
>NC_061851.1:28176088-28178588 GCF_019202785.1 Penaeus chinensis | reverse complement strand
TTTTTTTCTTCTGTTTTATGAAGCCAATTATATATCCAATATCTTGATTAGCTTCTCGGCCCTGTCCATAAACTTTAATCCATGAGGGAAGTTTTCTTGACGCCTCTCTACCCAAACGTAACACTATATATCACGCCCACTGCAGAGCATGAAGTTGGCACCAGTAATATCATCCTCTTTAATCTTTCCATGAAGAGATGCAGACTTCTTTGATCTGTCTTGTAACGTTTCTTGTTTACGTTTCTCAAGATTGGTAACTATTCCGCTTCTCGTCTGAAAACGTCTTCCGTTTTCTCAACCCTGTCCCTTCCTTCTCCCGTTTACTCAACCCTGTTCCTTTCCTTTTCCGTTTTCTCAGCCCTGTCCCTTCCTTCTCCCGTTTTCTCAATCTGTTCCTTTCTTCTCCCGTTTTCTCAACCCCCTTTCTTTCTTCTCACGTTTTTTTCAACCGCGTTTCTTTCTTCTTCCGTTTTCTCAACCCCGTTCCTTTCTTCTCCCGTTTTCTCAACCCCGTTTCTTTCTTCTCCCGTTTTCTCAACCCCGTTCCTTCCTTCTTCCGTTTTCTCAACCCCGTTTCTTTCTTCTCCCGTTTTCTCATCCCCGTTCCTTCCTTCTTCCGTTTTCTCAACCCCGTTTCTTTCTTCTCCCGTTTTCTCATCCCCGTTCCTTCCTTCTCCCGTTTTCTCAACCCTGTTCCTTCCTTCTCCCGTTTTCTCAACCCTGTTCCTTCCTTCTCCCGTTTTCTCAACCCTGTTCCTTCCTTCTCCCGTTTTCTCAACCCTGTTCCTTCCTTCTCCCGTTTTCTCAACCCCCTTCCTTCCTTCTCCCGTTTTCTCAACCCTGTTCCTTCCTTCTCCCGTTTTCTCAACCCTGTTCCTTCCTTCTCCCGTTTTCTCAACCCCGTTTCTTTCTTCTCCCGTTTTCTCATCTCCGTTCCTTCCTTCTCCCGTTTTCTCAACCCCGTTCCTTCCTTCTTCCGTTTTCTCAACCCCGTTTCTTTCTTCTCCCGTTTTCTCAACCCTATTCCTTCCTTCTCCCGTTTTCTCAACCCTGTTCCTTCCTTCTCCCGTTTTCTCAACCCTGTTCCTTCCTTCTCCCGTTTTCTCAACCCCGTTTCTTTCTTCTCCCGTTTTCTCAACCCTATTCCTTCCTTCTCCCGTTTTCTCAACCCTGTTCCTTCCTTCTCCCGTTTTCTCAACCCCGTTTCTTTCTTCTCCCGTTTTCTCATCCCCGTTCCTTCCTTCTCCCGTTTTCTCAACCCCGTTCCTTCCTTCTCCCGTTTTCTCAACCCTGTTCCTTCCTTCTCCCGTTTTCTCAACCCTGTTCCTTCCTTCTCCCGTTTTCTCAACCCCGTTTCTTTCTTCTCCCGTTTTCTCAACCCTATTCCTTCCTTCTCCCGTTTTCTCAACCCTGTTCCTTCCTTCTCCCGTTTTCTCAACCCTGTTCCTTCCTTCTCCCGTTTTCTCAACCCTGTTCCTTCCTTCTCCCGTTTTCTCAACCCTGTTCCTTCCTTCTCCCGTTTTCTCAACCCCGTTTCTTTCTTCTCCCGTTTTCTCAACCCTATTCCTTCCTTCTCCCGTTTTCTCAACCCTGTTCCTTCCTTCTCCCGTTTTCTCAACCCTGTTCCTTCCTTCTCCCGTTTTCTCAACTGCGTTTCTCTCTTCTCGCGTTTTCTCAAACCCGTTCCTTCCTTCTCCCGTTTTCTCAACCCTGTTCCTTCCTTCTCCCGTTTTCTCAACCCTGTTCCTTCCTTCTCCCGTTTTCTCAACCCTGTTCCTTCCTTCTCCCGTTTTCTCAACCCTGTTCCTTCCTTCTCCCGTTTTCTCAACCCTGTTCCTTCCTTCTCCCGTTTTCTCAACTGCGTTTCTCTCTTCTCGCGTTTTCTCAACCCTGTTCCTTCCTTCTCCCGTTTTCTCAACCCTGTTCCTTCCTTCTCTCGTTTTCTCAATCCTGTTTCTTCCTTCTCCCGTTTTCTCATCCCTGTTCCTTCCTTCTCCCGTTTTCTCAACCCTGTTCCTTCCTTCTCTCGTTTTCTCAATCCTGTTTCTTCCTTCTCCCGTTTTCTCATCCCTGTTCCTTCCTTCTCCCGTTTTCTCATCCCTGTTCCTTCCTTCTCCCGTTTTCTCATCCCTGTTCCTTCCTTCTCCCGTTTTCTCAACCCCGTTTCTTCTTCCGTTTTCTCATCCCTGTTCCTTCCTTCTCCCGTTTTCTCAACCTCCATCTTCTTCCGAAAATTCGCTTTCCTGCGACTATTCCAAGGAAAGATGTGGTATTTAACGTCCTTTAGTTCGATCGAGATTTCATCCAAAATCTCAGCTGTTTCTGGCATCTCATAATTTCGAACAGGGGATACTGTTCTAATATTCTAGTTTCTGTTACAGTATGCGACTGATGAGAGTTATTTTCTAAATCAGTCTGTCTGAATCTTGCTTCGCGTGGAATCTCTAAAAAATAGGTCTCGGAACTGTTGTTATTATGATTATCTTTATTATATATGTTA
>NC_061851.1:28168588-28171088 GCF_019202785.1 Penaeus chinensis | reverse complement strand
ACAACTATCTCTGTCTACATGAAACCTAGTCTATAGATATATTCAGGACATCCTACTTCTCTTTATCTGAGTTTCGTCTTGTCCATTCCCCCTTTGCAACATTAATCCCTCAATAATGAATGAGTTTCCCCACAAAGTAAATGATCCTGATACAACGACACGAGTATTGTCTTGCTCAGCTTCGTGTGCAATCAATAAGCTTCTGAAATTTGTAGTCAAGGAAGGTACTGTGTAAGAGATGAACATAGGTGTAAAATAAGAGTAAACAAGAAATCAAAGAAAGAAGGGAAATGAAGTGAGAGATAAACAAACGGATTGTGGTTTGAACAAGAAAGAATATATAAATTGGCTTTTGAAACTCATAGCACATAAAGCTACAGTATAAGGGATGGAAATTATTGTAAAATCATGACAAGGGAAAACAAACAGTCAAATAACACAAAGAAAGTGAAAATCAAACAACCAAATTGTTTTATACAAGAAAAAAGTGAACGTACATAATTCAATGTGTTTAATCTCTAACTACAGTTGATTCAATCTGTATTCCAAATTGAAATGTGCTTTCATCAACAATTTATCAACGAGAAGGGACACCTATTTCCAAAGAAGATTAAGATCATAAGACCATAAATGAATAAAATATAAGTGTTAACCAAAATATCCATATACATATTTTCTTAACAATTGTACACTGGAAAATATATACATATTCCTTTTATGATATATAAGTTCCCAGGAAATCTAGATCATGAAAGTATTCCTTTAATCGGAGGATCAATAATTAAAAGAAATTAAATAAACAGATTTTGAAAATAAAATTTCGTTCAAACAATTTTTTTTTTTTTTTTAATATCACAGTTGTATAGGATTAGCGTTTTATATATGTTTGTTTATTTCATTGTTTATTTGAAACAGAGGAGAGCGGTTGAATTTGTATCATTATCATTATTATTAATCTCATCATTATTATTGTTTTTATCATCATTATCATTACCATTATTATTATTATCGTTATTGTTGTTGGTGGTGGTGTTTCGTAACTATTATTGTTACCATTATTATTATTATTATCATTATTATTATTATTAGTAGTAGTAGTAGTAGTAGTACTGTTGTTGTTGTTGTTCTTGGTGCTTTTATCATTTCGTTATTATCATTAGTATCGTCATTATTATTAATCATTATTTTGAAGAATATTATTATCATTATCATTATAATAATAATGATAATAATAATAATAATAATAATAATAATAATAATTATTATTATTATTATTATTATTATAATTATTATTATCATTATTATTATTATTATTATTATTATTATTATTATCATTAATGTTAGTATTATCATTAATATTATTATCATTATCGTTATTATTATCATATTTCTTATTATCATTGTTATCACTATTATTACTATTGCTATATTATTGTTATTACCATCATTATCACTGTTGTTATTATTGCTACAATCAATAGTAGTAGTAGCAGTAGTAGTATCAACATTATTATTGACATTATCATTAATGTCATCATTACCATTATTATCAATATCATTGTTATTGTCACAGTTATTATGATCATTATTATTTCTTCATTATCAGTATTATTATAATTTCAGTTATCATGATTATTATTATTTCATCATTATCAGTATTATTATTAATATCATCCTTTTAGTTATTATGATAATTATTGTTTCATCATTATCAATATTATTATTATTATTATTTAATTTATTATGATCATTATTATGATCATCATTGTTATCATTTACACGACAATAATAATAATTATCATCATCATCATTCTTATGATTATCATTTGCATCATCATTGTTCTTGCTTTTATCATTATCACTGCAAGAGCCGTAGCAATTTCACGAAAAAACGAAAAAAAGGTGGATTTGTTGACCTTTTTCCTTCAGCCTTTCGCCTTCCAGCCCCCCCCCCCCCTCTCCCCTTTCCTTTTATATTAAGATTATTCACATTGTCAATCATCATTCCCTTTTTATATCAAAATTGAACGACTTCCAACACTGTAGCCACATGGAATATGATTTTAGGTGTAAAATTTATGCGAAACCTGTAAACGAGCAGACGAATCACGAGCAGAATTATAATGCAAAAGATTATCATTTTAATTACCGTTGTTTATTATCATTAGTAGTACTTGTATAACAATAATTTTTATTACTGTTATCATCACCATTATCATCATTATCATCATCATCCTCATCATCATCATCATCATCATCATCATCATCATCATCATTCATCATATCATCATTCATCATCATCATCATCATCATCATCATCATCATTATCACCATCATCATCACCTATATCATTATCATTATCATCTTCCTCCTTACCATCACTCTGGTAGAATTGCCATTGTTATTTTCATTTCTATGAAAGAAAAAACACCAGTTTCCATCAAGACTTCAAACGAAATCAATGTAACTAACCCATTGTCGTCTAAGAAAACAATTCCTT
>NC_061851.1:28142084-28144584 GCF_019202785.1 Penaeus chinensis | reverse complement strand
CAATTATGATCAGCTAAAAGATGCATTACTGAAAACCTACTCAGTTGACGCAGAGTCCTATCGAAAGAAATTCAGAGAAAGTAGAATAGGGGAAAACGAGACCTATATCCAATTAATTTCGCGGATGGAACAGTATTTGTCGAACTGGCTCGCTTTAAGCAATGTCAAAGAGGACTACCATGAACTATGTGGATTTCTAGTGGAAGATCAATTGCTAAGCAACTGTCCTGCCGATCTTAGGGTGTTCCTGAAAGAGAGGATATTTAATAAAGTAACTGAAATGGCACAAGCAGCTGATAGATTTAGGTCTGCTCATAGAAGGCTCAAAACTAAGAACGTGAATTACTCTAGAAGTGAAACTAGCGAGAAGCTAGCTACCTCGACAGGTGTTGTGTGCCATAGCTGTAACAAGGCAGGTCATATTCGTCCCAACTGTCCTGATTTGAAATCGCGTTCTGGTATAAAGTGTCCTCCTAGTAGAGTTAACTTTGTTTTGGAGTCTGATCTCTCGCCGAAAAACAGTGTTACTGGGAAGGCTTTACTCTTTAATAAACCTGTAGATGCTCATTTTGATTCGGGGTGTTCTACCATAATAATTAAAGATAACCTTGTGCCCCCTCATGTAAAGAAAGGAAAATTAGTTACTCTTTATGACTACCTTGGAGTAGGAAGAAACTTCCCTCGCATTAGATGCTATATTAAGAGCGATTTCTTGACAGGATGGGTCAATGCTGTTGCAGCCCCCATTAAATTTACAGATATCCTCATAGGCATGGTACCGGGAGTAAAAGCACCTTCTGTTGATATACCAAATGAAGTAAAATCAGGCTGTGATGATGCAAATATCATCATGGGCGTTCAAACGCGTTACTCCAAAATGAGAGCGGAAGCAAGCGTACCACTTGTTGTCCCCGATTTACCTCTTAAAGACATCTCTAAGACAGATATAATAGATGCACAAAGTAAATGTCAGACTTTGAGGGACATTAGAAATAAAGTTGCTAGTAACTCGACAGTAAATGTTAAAAATAGAACTGTCAAGTATGAGGCAGTTGATGGCATTATTTACAGAAAGTGTATTTCGAGTAAGCATAATCACGAAATCGGGAGAAAGCAGTTAGTCGTGCCAAGTAGCTTTCGACAATACATACTGTCAACAGCTCATGATTCTGTTGTTTCAGGACACTTTTCTCATCGGAAAACTGCTGATAAGATTTTCAGGAAATTTTTTTGGCCTGGAGCTGGTTCGGATATAAAACGGTACTGTAGGTCCTGTCACGTATGTCAAAAATCTTCACCGAAAGGGAAAATACGAAAAGCGCCATTAGTATCGATGCCAATAATAAGCGAACCTTTCCGCAGAGTAGCTATCGATCTCGTTGGCCCACTCATTCCCTCAGAACGGGGTCATAAGTATATACTGACCGTCATTGACTGTGCAACGCGGTTTCCCGAGGCAGTTCCTTTGCGGAATATCGATACGATATCCGTGGCAGAAAATCTCGTCAATATCTTTTCTAGAGTTGGCATACCGAAAGAGATGTTATCTGACCGAGGAACACAATTCAAATCGGATTTGATGAGAGAGATCAATCGCTTGTTATCTATCAAAGCCATCTTTACGAGTCCCTATCACGCATGTTGCAATGGAACCGTGGAAAGATTCCATGCCGTTCTTAAGTCAATGCTTAAGAAGCTGTGTACCGAAAAGCCCCGTGATTGGGATAGATATATTCCCTCTGTTTTATTTGCGTATCGCGAAATCCCTAACGATACCTTAGGATTTTCGCCTTTCGAACTATTGTATGGTCGTCAGGTGCGCGGACCACTATCTATTTTGCATGATCTGTGGACTAACTCTTGCTTAGATGACGAGGTGAAGACGACATATCAGTATGTGCTAGACCTAAGATTAAAATTAGAAGAATCTGCACAACTTGCATCTGCACATGCAGATATTAATAGTAAACTGTATAAGAGTTACTTTGACCGAAGCGCTAAACGTCGCGTGTTTGCGGAAGGAGACGAAGTACTTGTTTTGTTGCCTTCAACGCACAATAAGCTAACAATGCAGTGGAAAGGACCTTTTTCTGTAATCAAGCGCCATGCGAATGATGTAGATTATCTGGTAAATACCAAGAGAAAAATCAAACTCTATCATGTAAATATGCTAAAGAAATACGTAAGAAGAGAAGACGAAGATAAGAGTGAAGATGAGGTTTGTCGTATGTGTATAGTGGATGATAGCGAAGTAGCCAAAGACACGTGTAATATTGCTGTTCTAGACCAATCTGAAACCAAGTTTAACATAAGTAACCATCTCGATTTAGAGGAAAAACGTCAACTTAATGGACTACTTGATAAATATTCTGACGTGTTCTCGGATGAGCCCGGTATAACTGGTGCGGTTATTCATGACATTAAGTTAACTACCGACATTCCAGTTCATCGTAAGCCCTACCCTGTTCCTCATCATTTACTGAAAACCTTTGAAAATGAA
>NC_061851.1:28117084-28119584 GCF_019202785.1 Penaeus chinensis | reverse complement strand
AGAGATAGAAGAGGAGAGAGAGAGAGAGAGGAGACCAGAGGAGAGAGAGAGAGACGGAGAGGAGATGGGAGGAGAGGAAGGAAGGGGGGAGAGGCGAGGTGATAGGGAGAGCGAGGAATGAGAGAGGAGAAGATAGTGAGGAGTCGGGATGGGACGGATGGGGAGAGAGAGATATAGTGGAGAGAGAGCGAGGAGGGAGATTGAGAGAGAGAATAGGAGAGAGGGAAGAGGAGAGAGGAGAGAGAGGGAATGAGAGGAGCGAGGAGAGGAAAGAAAGATGAGGCGAAGGAGACAGTTGATGAAGGAGGAGATGAGAGAGGGAGAGGAGATATGAGAGAGAGAGACGAGGGTTAGGCAGACAGACACACAGCGACAGATCAGAAAGAGGGGACAGACAGTGACAAATACAAACAGACAGACGAAACACAGACGCACAGACAGGGGCGTAGGAGACGTGGCTGACGAGAAAGAAGCAGATTGGAGGCATTGGGGGATGTCTGGAAAAGGTAGGTGGATTTAAAAATTAGGCAAGAGAGATGAGGAGAGAAAGAAAAAAAAAATGAGAGAAGAGGAGAGTAGAGAGAGAGAAGAGCAGAAAGGAAGGAGTGAGACGAGAGAGAGGAGGAGGAGAGCAGAGAGCTGTGGGGGAGGAGAGCATGAGGAGAGAGAGAGAGGGAACGTGATTGAATGAGGAGAATTCGAGAGGATGGAAGGAGGAGAGAAGAGGGAGGAGAGAGGAGGAGGTGAGAAGAGGGAGGAGAGAGAGGTGATGATGAAAGAGAGGAGAGAGCGGTTGAGACAGACAGACAGAAGACAGAACAGACAGACAGACAGTCAAGGACAGACAAAGAACAAACAGAAGAAGAGTACAGAATAGCATGCACACGAGAGACGAGAATAGGGAAGAAAGAGAGAGGGAGAGGAGAGAGAGAGAGAGAAGAGGGAGAGAAAGAGAGAGAGAGAGGAGAGAGAGGAAAGGGAAGGTGGAGAGAGGATATGGAGGCGGAGATGGACCGGAGGGAGATGTCGGGTGAAGGGATGGGAGAGAGGTGATGGGGAGGGAGAGGGAGAGATGGGAGAGGGGAAGAGTGAGAGGATGAGAGATAAGAGGAGAGGGTGAGAGAGACAGACTGACAGACGCACAGACTGACAGACAAGGATGACAGAGAGAGAGAGAGAGAGAGGAGTGTTCTGATGGAGATAGGATGATGAGGCAGAGATAGACAGGAGCGGAGAGAGAGGAGGTTTGAGTGAGGAGAGAAAGAGTGAGAGAGAAAGTAGAGAAAAGACGAGAGAGTGAGAGGGGGAGGCGGGACGAGGATGAGGATAGAAGTGATGAGGAGATGACGATGATTTGTAGCGGAAGAGAGAGAGAGAGAGAGAGAGAGAGAACGAGAGCGCGATAGAAAAATAAGAATATAAGATATGTTTTCTAAAGTAATTTTCAAAATAACGCATAAATCAATACACGGATTCATATAAGAAAGAAGCTGAAAATAATTTATGCTACTCACCCCCCCCCATCGGGAGACGTTTTTTTTTTTATTATAAATGTTTGTTGAAATAAAATTGATTGTATCAAGTACTGTTGATGTGAGTGTTTTTATAATTGGTTTTTTTGACAAACAGTGATAAATTAATGTTATAAATCAATAATTTTTAATGACGCACATTGTATGATTATTTGTATATGATATTGATAATTATCATTCATTAATGGATAATGAAAAAGGGCAGTGGAAATATAATAAATTCGAATAAAGATTGAATGTTAAGGTGTACTCGTGATTCATCAATAACCGTTTAAGGTGGTTTGTGTCCTGCACTCTTTTTTTTTTGCATGAGATGTTCGCGTCGTGGATAGATGCCCGATGTGCCCACACATAAGGCGTGTGGGAATCTCTACTTTAGCGGGCTCGACACGCGGTGCTGCCCTCGGGGGCCCGCAGACCCAACACATGTGGCCCAGCCTCCCCAATACGGTGGCCCCTCCTGTCCCCACGGGGTCCGCCTCACACCCCAGGGGCACACAAGCCGCAGTACCCCCCCCTTGGCGGCGGGACAACGCCCGACGCCCCCCTCCATGGGGCCCACCTCCGCTCCCCACCCACCTTCCCGGCCCGGGGCGCCCTCGAGGGGCGGCGCGCCGGCTGCGGGGGTTTTCAATACGACTATGGGGCTCTAGGGGTCGTCTCACTCCTCCCTCGGCTCTCGGCCCGTCCGATCAGGGCCCAGTCACCGACCGTCAGGAACAGCACGGCCAAGCTGCGGGGGCGCACAGGCCCTGGCGACGGTCCGAGGCACTTGACGGCGGCGCAGACGACAGCATGACGCGAGCCCGATGACCGCGTACATACCGCCGAGAGGCACCGCTTCCCGCGCCACGCGCCACGGCCGCCGCGAGGCGTAAGAGGGCGGCACGGACGGCTACGGAGACCAACCGCGGCCCCTGTGTGCCCAAGGTCCCTGCAGCCGCTATACCCCGCGGCCGGTTCCGAGT
>NC_061851.1:28069584-28072084 GCF_019202785.1 Penaeus chinensis | reverse complement strand
GCGCTGAAGGACGGAGAGGATGAAAGGAGAAGGGAGAAGAAGAGGATAGATTAAATTGTGAGGAAGGGAAGGAGGATGAGAAGAGGAGGAGAGGGAGAGGAAGGGTGAAGGAGGTGGAGGATAGGAAATATAGAGGCAGGATAGGGGAAGATAGAGTTCTGAAGGATGGGAGAGGAGGAGGAGAGGCAGAATTAAGAGAGGAGAAAGAGGGGGGGGGGGACGAGGATGAAGGGAGGAGAAGGATAGGAGAAATGGTAGTGGCTGTACCAAAGAAGCGCTAAAGGATAGGGAGAAGGAGGGGGGAATATGGAGGAAGACGAATGGGTGAATGAAGATAAAAGGGGGAGAGGAAAAGGAGGATTAGGAGAGAAGGAAAGATTATGTTAGACGGGGAGAAGATGAGTACAAAAAAAAAAAAAAATGAACAGAAAAAAGAAGTGAAAAAGAATCAAAACAACAATACGAAGAGGAACATTTGTGAGAAAAGAGGAAGCAAATGACCTGATAAAACACACACAAACACACACACACACACACACACACACACACGAAAGAAAAAAAAAAACTAAACAAAAGAAAATCCCATCTAGTGACCGACTGCCTGACCGCCTTTGTGAGAGTCATACCTTCGCCATGCACAAACCCGGCCCATTTCCATCGCCGTGAAATTATGAGCCGCCTGTGACCGCGAAGGGGGAAGGGAAGTCTCCGGGTTGACGACAAGAGAACGGCGCGGTTCCGGTTCTCCTTTCAAGCGACATGTGTTGGCGTTGAATGCATTAAATGAACCGGTAATGATCGAATGGACGCGTTTGTGTGTTTGTGCATAAATGGGTATACCGACATGGATAACCTACATAGACGGACATACATACACACTTATACAAACACACATACACGCACACACGCACGCACACACGCGCGCGCACACACACACACACACACACACATAAACACAACCACACACACACGGACACACATACAAACACACACGCACACACACACATACACACACACAAACACACACACAAACACATTTACCTATCTCAGTATACAGTATGCCTATATGTATATGTACTGTCTATCTATCTTTCTGCCTGCCATTTTAATCAGCAAACTCTTCATGAAATATAAAACGAATAGACAGAGACGAAACAAATAGGAAATATAAATATAGATGGATACACTTAAAGATAACAAAAAAAAAAAAAAAAAAAAATATGTGGGAAAAAAGCAAAACAAACAAATAAAAAGTTAAACCAAAAATAAACAAAAAGGCCAATGAAAACAAACAAACGAAAGGGGAAATAAAAATAAGTGAACAAAAGAGGTAAATAGAAAACAAGCAAATAAAAGTGATAAATAAGAAATAAAAATCTCAAAAGGATAAATAAAACCAAACAAAAAGTGAATGTAAACACACAAAATAATCAAAAGAATACAGGAAAACAAACAAAGCGAGGAGGCAAATAAAGACAAACAATGATAGTAGACAAATAAAAAAAGACAAATAAAAGACAAACACATAAATTCACAAATAAAAGACAAACACATAAATTGACAAATAAAATACAAACAAAGAATCAAAGAAACTAGACAAACCAAATAACAAAGAAAATGAAAAATAAAAGCAAACAAACCCAAAAACGGCACAAAAAAAAAAAAAAAAAAGCAATTTAAACCGTCCTGTTAGCGCCATGTCCGAACACTCCGATTACAAACCATATCCGTTTTGTAAATCGGGTTTTACACTGTTTTCCAGGTTTAATCGGCTCACCTCTCCTCCCCCCCTCTTCCATCCTGCCCCCCCTCTTCCATCTTACCCCCCTCCCTCCCCCATCTTGCCCCCCCCTCCCCCATCTATCCCGCCCCCTCCCCCCTTCCTGCTTCTTCCCTCCCCCCCGTATGCAAATTGTTGTGGAGATCGGAAGGAAGGTTGTAGTTGTGGTTACGATTTGTTATGTATTGTGTTGTGGTGAATCTCTTTTTATCTGTTTGTCTATGGTTATGAGAGTGGGGGGGGGGAGAGGGAGGGAGAGGGAGGGGAGAGGAAAAGGAAAGGTAGGGAGGGAGGAGGGAGTAGGAAGGAAGGAGAGAGAGAGAGAGAGCGAGAGAGAGGGCGAGAGAGAGAGAGAGAGAGAGAGAGAGAGAGAGAGAGCGAAAGCGAGAGCGAGAGAGAGAGAGAGAGAGAGAGAGAGAGAGAGAGAGAGAGAGAGTGAGAGAGAGAGAGAGAGAGAGAGAGAGAGCGAGAGCGAGAGCGAGAGAGAGAGAGAGAGAGAGAGAGAGAGAGAGAGAGAGAGATGAGAGAGAGAGAGTCCAACAAGATTCATTTCGAATACACGTCATGTGTAATTACTGATCAGTTTTCTTTATATTTACCTAACCGTGTCGCTTCTCCTTTTTAAACCCATCTATGATCTAATGTAAGTCAATCCAAAAGTCAAAAAACAAACGAAATTTCAGGTAAGCAGACGAGAACAATTAATTAAAAACCAACAGC
>NC_061851.1:28047084-28049584 GCF_019202785.1 Penaeus chinensis | reverse complement strand
AAGCAAAGGGGCAGCGCCAGGTCAACAGAATGGCAATATATATCACCTTTTTCATCGCTGGAACTCTCGTGTTAAAACAAAGAAAAAAGAAGAAAAGAAAAAGACAGACCGAGAAGGAAAGAAAGAAAATGACAGATCGAGAAAGACAAGATGAAAAGAAAACTACGAAAAAGGGAAGAAGAAGAAAAAAGATAGATCCAATGTAAACAATGATGATAATGCAGCCAATCCTCCAGCACACCGATGCTTAAACAAATATCAAACACAGTTGCCAACGCGTTCCCCCCGAAAGAATTCAATTATCCATCGACGTCGGTTAAGCGAGGGATAATCCACGTACTATTACTTCCCCTATGAAAAAAAAGAAAGAATTAAAAAAGAGATAAGAAAATACTTTATATACGGTACTACTTATAATAATGATGACTTCGGATAGAAATCTACGCTGGCAATACTGAATCCTCGCACTTTGGCTCTTGTTTGCAAACAAAACAACCTCGCGCGCTAAGGCCCGTCTAGGGTGTGAAATGCAGCCTGGAAAAACACAAGTTTATTTGAAAAAAAAGGAAAGTTACACTTCCAATTAAATCAACCTAGTAAATGTGTTTGCATCATCATTGTTATAAAACAGAATCCGAGAGAAAAAGAAAATGTGAGAATATTTTTATGTTCGTATCCCTCACGTCTCCATTTTCGATCACGCCGCGAGATTTTCCTCTTTTTTTTCCTCTTTATTCATTCATTTTTTTATTCGAAAACTTATCACTTTTATACATAAAACAAGAGCAAGAACCCCGGAGCTTGTTGACCGATCTAATTTTAATGCCATCAAAGGCGGTTCAGCAAGTCACCTTGTAAGCTTATGAGACACATTCCCGGGAGGCGAAAAAAGGGAAAAGAGAAAGAATGAGATAGAGAAGGGGGGGGGGGGGCAGGAGGGAAGGGTGGAGGGAGAGGGGAGAGAGAGAGAGAGAGAGAGAGAGAGAGAGAGAGAGAGAGAGAGAGAGAGAGAGAGAGAGAGAGAGAGAGAGAGAGAGAGAGAGAATGAGAGAGAGAATGAGAGAGATAATGAGAGAGAGAATGAGAGAGAGAGAGAGAGAGAGAGAGAGAGAGAGAGGAAGAGAGAGAGAGAGAAAGAGAAAGAGAGAGAGAGCGAATGAGATATAGAATGAAAGAGAGAATGAGAGAGAGAGAGCTGATTCTCCCTTTTATCACTCCCCCCCCCCCCCCACCCTTCCACCCTTTTTTCTCCTTCGAAGAGATACCTGATCCGCAGAAAACGCATCTATTGTTTGAACTAATCACGTGAACAGATGCTTCACGTTGCCACATCAAAGGTTGCTTAAGGAACGGAAAGGCCAGGGGGGGGGGGGGGGGGGGGGGGGAGAGGGAGGGAGGAGAAGATGACGTGTGGGGAGAGATAGGGGGGGGAGGAGGAGGAGGAGGAGGAGGAGGAGGAAAGAGGGGGCAGGGATGAAGGGGAGAGAGAGAGAGAGAGGAGAAGGAGGAGGTATGGGAGGAATGGAGAGGGATGAGGAGGAGAGGTGGGGGGGTAGGGAAGAAGGGGAGAGAGTGGGAAGAGAGAAGATGAGGTCATCGGGAAGGATGGAAAGGAAGGAGGAGGAGGAGGAGCAGGAGGAGGAAGGGAGGAGAGGAATGGTAGGAGAGCAAAGGTGGGTTGAGTGGGGGGAGTGGGGGGTTGGCAAGAGACCCTCTCTCCCCTCTCCTTCCTTCCCTCCCCCCCTCTCCCCCATCTTTCCCTTCCTCTCCCCCCTCTCCCCTCTCCTTTCCTCCCTCCCCCCCCTCCCTTCTCTTTCCCTTCCTCTCCCCCCTCTCCCCTCTCCTTCCCTCTCTTTCCCTTCCTCTCCCCCTCTCCCCTCTCCTTCCCTCCCCTCTCCCCCTCTCCCCTCTCCTTCCCTCCCTCTCCCCTCTTTCCCTCCCTCCCCCCCCCTTTCCCCTCTCCTTCCCTCCCTCTCCCTCCTCTCCCCTCTCCCTCCCTCCCTCTCCCCCCTCTCCCCTCTCCTTCCCTCCCTCTCCCCCCTCTCCCCTCTCCTTCCCTTCCTCTCCTCCCTCTTCCCCCCTCTCCCCTCTCCTTCCCTCCCTCTCCCCTCTTTCCTTTCTCCTTCCCTCCCTCTCCCCCCCTCTCCCCTCTCCCTCCCTCCCTCCCTCCCTATGGAAACTGTCAGGTGCAGCAGTAGGGGAAAGTAAGGATGAAGGGCGGGCGGTTAAGGGGGCGCGGAGGGGAAGTGAAGGAGAGGAGGGAGAGAAGGAAGAAAAAGAAGGGTGGGGGAGATTAGGAGGAACAGGAGTAGGGGGATTTAGGAAGAAGAGGAGGAGGGAAAGGAAGGGGAGGGATTAGGGGGGAAGAGGAGGAAAAGGAAGGGAAAGGGGGGGTATGAGGAAGAGGAGGATGGAAAAGAAAGAGGGGGTTAGGAGGAAGAGGAGGAGGAAAAAGAAGGAGGGGATAAGGAGAAAGAGGTGAATGTGAAGGAAAGGAGGG
>NC_061851.1:28029584-28037084 GCF_019202785.1 Penaeus chinensis | reverse complement strand
AGGTACCGGCAGCGGCTCTGATATGACACTGTGTTTAGTTTTTCGTGTGTTGAGGTTGTTACTACTGAAAATGGTAACGTGATCAGTCTGTATGATAGTTAGAGGGCAAGTATTATAAAAAAAAAAGAGGATTTTATGTGTGTACCACCAAAAAAAAAGAAAAAAAGAAAGAAAAAAAAGGAATCAATGTTAATAGGTAAGGTGTACACAATCTCTATACTTATAATACTTTGCTACTGTTAAGCACCGTTATTCATCGTTTGTAAGCCATCAACTGTTTATTCTGTAGACATAGAAAGGCAGCAGAAAGCGCTGAAAGAAAATATGGAAGATGGTGAGTAATACTAATAATTTAAAAAAATATATAATCATCACCATACCAATAATAAAAAATGGAAGGAAATCATCGACAAGAACAGATTCTATAAATGTTAAAAGGCCAACAAATAGGACACTGCAATACCTAGTGATGGGAGGAAAAGGTGATAATAATCTTGTAAAACATTCCCTTGTTCATCACAACGGAAGTATCCTCGCCACACATTTCAATTAAACAAACACAGACCTGTAATTCCAGAGTTATTCAGGATCCGGTGAGGCAACGCTGGCAAACGTGACTCCTGGATATGTATTTACATTTAGATTAGTGTGTGCCGCCTGCACTCTATACTCCTTGATGGTAAGTGGATACTATAGAGAAGATGAAATGAATACAAAGAAAAGTGAAAGAGAAAATCTAATTCAAATCACAAAGAGGAGATAAGATAGTAGAAGAAAGTGAATTAAAAAGGGGTGTTGCAGAAAGGTTTGGATGATACTATAAGTGAGTACGCAAAATACGGTGAATTAAATAGAAACAGAAGTGGACCAATAAAAAAAAACGTAGACAAATATGAGATAAATAACCATTTATGACAGTCACGTGATTCATTGAATCTTATGAGAAGAAGTTGATAAATCCATTTTCAGAAGAGTTACAGAAACCATTGCATTGTGGTTGTGTGAAATGAATATATATTTTTTAGAGAAAAGTACGTTGATGTGGATGAACATAAAGTGATGAAAATAAAACAATAGATATGGTAAGAATTTCGAACCTTGATATATGTAGTGATGCTGGAGTTGGTGACATGCGTCTAAAATAAGTTGCTAGTGTAATGTCATTATTACAGTAAAGATAATATAACAGTAAAGATAGGGCTATTATGTGGTGCTCTGGGGACTTCTCCCGGTACTTATACTATACCCTGTAAGGATTGCCCTAAGTTATACATAGGTGAGACCAGTAGAGCTTTTGAAAAAAAAAATCAGTGAACATAAACGTGATGTTAAATATGCCAGAGATTCAAATGAGTGTTTCGTTCATTTGCGTGATGACGGTCACCAGCTTAACTGGAAAAACGCTAAATTAATTCATAAATCAGCTAATTCGTACGAAAAGAAAATGTTAGAATCTCTATTAATTAAAAAAATGCCTAACTTTAACTTGAGTGCTGGTCAATGGGGCTTGGATGACCTTACCTCCTCGTTAGTTAGCAAAGCCTTCCCTAGGCTCTCGACCTTGACCCTCCTCCTCAGACTTAATTCAGCTCTTGTTCGTTCTGTCTCTCAACCACTATATATTCTTGTCAAAATTCTCTCCTTGCATCCATTTTGGTTTATTATTCGTCTGAAGAGGAACTCATGAAGAGTTCGAAATGTTACGATTCATTTTCATTTCTTACTGTGGCTGTGTTCCTTTCACACACACACACACACACACACACACACACACACACACACACACACACACACACACACACACACACACACACACACACACACACACACACACACACACACACATATATATATATATATATATATATATATATATATATATATATATGCATGTATGTATATGCATATATATACACACATGTATGCATATGTATCTAAATATATATACACATTCATATATATACGCATTTGTATATAAAGGCTTGCGCGCGCGCAATGTGGGTGTGCACGAATGCACACATACACACCTGCGCGCTCATTCACATGCGCGCAATGTACGTGTGGTTTTGCACGGATTTGTTTATATTAAACAAGTCAAACCTAGATACGGTAGTGAGCGAGTCTGTCGAAGTGTAAATACTAAGTGTATTGCGTCATTGTGCTATAATAGTGATTTGTCTTAATAACGGTTTGCAATGACTAGTATTTAGCAAAAGTCGCTGGTAAAAATGTGGCATATATGCTACGGGAAAATATGTAATTATTTAATTTTTCGTACTTAGTATTGAAGTTACGTTTAAACATATATATTTGTGTGTGTGTGTGTGTGTGTGTGTGTGTGTGTGTGTGTGTGTGTGTGTGTGTGTGTGTGTGTGTGTGTGTGTGTGTGTGTGTTATAAAATTAGGATATCAGAATTATGATCTATTTTCATTTTGGAAATCTATTATATTACAGAGCTGTAATATTTTGCTTTGAATGGAAATGTTATGTTTAGAAATAAGACTTAACGTTGGGAGAGAGGAAGCCATTATTTTGACGGCACAAATCTAATTATTTTGAACATGACATTTGTAAAGGAACAAATGATGTCATCACTTCTTCGCATTGTCAGTAGGATCCTGAACATTTGTGAATTTCTTTTGACTGGTTAAAAAGATATGTCATGGTGAGTGAATTTGTACGTGTTTTGGTATATCACTAAGCAAAGGTAAAATTCATTTAGAGTGAAAAATGTGATGGATAATATTTCGTTTGTATTTCGTCAATGATATTGAACCAAAATGCTAATGGGACGAATTTCAAGTATTCTGTGTTATATCATTGTGGAAGATTATTGAAAATGATGTGATGATCTGTTGTGTCGATTGATATTTGTTTAATTGAACAAGGATATTGTTGGTAAATTCGTAAACTCCCCGATTATTGCGTGATAGTTAATGTTGGTAAGTTATCATTGAAAATTAATTTGAAGAAGTATATATGCGATTGTGGCAGGAAAAAAAAATGCATTGTAAACTGAAGGAAGAAAAAGAATAAAGGACAGCTGCAACAGGGAGTTTTCTTACAAGCCTAAAGATTTTTGGAAGGGCAATAAGGGCGTCCATAATATATATATATATATAGATAGATAGATAGATATGTACACACACACATATATTTATGATTATTATACAATTCCGCTCCCCATTTAGCAGTTACACACACACACACACACACACACACACACACACACACACACACACATATATATATATAATATATGTATATGATATATATATATATATATTTATATATATATATATATATATATATATATATATATATATATATATATATATATACACACACATATGAAAATGTGTGTGGGGAGCAGAATTGTAAAACAAACCTAATTCTAATGAAAACAGTGAGATTCGAAACTTACTTCCTTAAAATCCATTCAGATTTTCTTGTTATTACTGAATAGGTGAACACGTTTTCATTTGTAAACGCTCAGGTGCTTTCCTCTCCTTGGGTGTCAGAAATTGACGTGTATTGTCAGATCTTTTATTTATTTTTTTAGAAGTCACATAAATTACATCAATTTATCCTTGTGATATTGTAAATTCTTGCCTTAGTGTAACTATCTTACAAAATTATTAGTTCACTATTCTATTGTTAGCCAATCCATATGTATCATTGTGTATATCCTATATTAACTGCAAATGGTGTGATAAACTGTGATGTTTAAGATTTTATCTGATAAAGTCTAGTATTTAATGTTATGCTCAAAGTCAAATAGGTGGTATCATTCTCAAAAAACCTGTACAGATAATTTTTTTTTTTATATAGCATTTGCTCTGCTCACATGAATGCATAGTCTAAATTGATGTTATATTAGTTATACTTCCAACATTTTCTGTCAGACATGTGATTGTATTGTAATTACCTCATTGCATTATCTCATTAATATCCTTTAGCCTAGCCTTTATTATTATCCTGTTAGATTAATGTTTCTATTACTATTACAGAATTTATGACATTCAGTCATTTATTTGATTGTATTTTAATTACCTTATTGTATGTATCATCTCAGTTTAATTGTAAATATTCGAAGGATTTATTATTCATATTCTCGCAGTTTTACGACTGATGATGGGTGGAAGTAAGCCCGAAACGTCTGGTTTAGTCTGAGTCTACCCAGTGAAGACGATCTTCGTGGCAACGCTAAATTCTTACTATTCCTCTGATTCCCCCTTCGAAGTCAAGCTACTTCTGTTATATATATGTATATACATTCATATAGGCAATATATATATATATATATATAAATATTGCCTACATGCATATATATACGTATTGCCTACACACACACACACACACACACACACACACATATATATATATATATATATATATATATTGCCTACATGTATATATTTATCTATATATATATTGCCTACATATATATATATATATATATGTATGTATGTATGATAGAAGTAGCTTGACTTCGAAGGGTGAATCAGAGGTATAGTAAGAATTTAAAAACTAGCGTTGCCACGAAGATCGTCTTCACTGGGTAGACTCAGACTAAACCAGACGTTTCGGGCTTACTTCCACCCATCATATATTTGTATATATATATATATATATATATATATATATATATATAATCACTCTCCTGATCATAGCTATTGCCAGTCTACAGGCAAGGGTACTTACCCCGATATCTGAAAAATAAAGTTTAAGAGACATCAAGCCGAAAGCACATCGTTGTTCTCAAGCTTGAAAAAAGGAAGAAAAGGAACCCATCATAAAAAGGCGATGGGTTTATATATACACATATATGTGTTTGTGTGTGTGTGATCTGTGCAGTACACTGTGTATATAAGGGTTTTTGTCTATGTATATATGGTTAGATACTCATAAGGAAACGATTAACAAATACATACCACTATGAGAGATAGAAAGAAAAACCACAATGAACAAACAACCGAAAAAAAAAAAAAAATCTTAGCCTGATTCCCATACTTCCCGACGGGGCATCATTCCAACCCTCAGCCAAATTTTTGTCATAAACTCGTGCACTGTCGTCTTGATGTGAGTGTAAAATATGTCCTAAAAGCTCGGTGAACCATAAAACCCTTGCCTTTTAGACCCTCGTGCAAAGGCAAGGCTCCTCTTCTGATTATTTTTTAGCCCATAAACATTGTTCCTCAGACTTGCTGCAAGGAGTATGTGGGGCGTTCCTCTTCTTCGTTATCCCTCTCGCTTTTTCCCTTATGGAAAAAGGAGGTATGTATACGTGTGTAATTATGTAGATGTATGTGGCCATACATGTGTATATATGTAGATATACTTTGTGTATCTGTGTATGTTCCCACGCATGCACACAAACACACTCACACACATATATTTATTCATTTATATATATATATATATATATATATATATATATATATATATATATATATATATATATGTATATATGCATATATATATATATAAATATATGTATATAAGTGTGTGTCTGTGTGTGTATTTTTGTGTTTATGAATGATATACACATACACATACATACATATACATGTACGCACACATAAATGCATATACATATTTATATACATATTTATATACATACATATATACAATATATATATATATTATATATACATATACATATTATATACATGTGGATACATGTGTTTGTATATCGGTGTGTATATTATGTATGTATGCTTCACAAATTTTGCCGCATTATCATAACTGCACAGTTAAAAAGGAAAAAGACATCGTGTTGGAGCTTCAAAATCAGGCTGTCAGATACAACCATTAGAGACAGGAATGACTCATTGCCATTAATATATGCAGATATTGTTAAATGCACTAAGCCTCCTATCAAAGAAATTTCCTCTCTGCATAAGGCGGCCAAATCATTTTTTTTTTTTCAACAGTTAGCCGTCCTCCATTTAGCATTGGGCTCGCATGAGTGAAAACACATTTTTTTTCATTTACATGGGAACTATTGAACCTAAGTAGAGCTCATTTTTAGGTCAGTCGTGACGTACAAAGAGGTTTACATTATCAAGCCATGCAGGTTAGTGTTAGTAGATTTTCTCATAGCACTGTTCTACTCACAAAAGGTTCATTGATTTCCTCACTTATACTCTGAAATCTACCTAAAAGTTCGCAAATATTTACCAACGTGTAATCTTAATGTAAACCCACATCTACTTACTTACCATTGTCTGCATTTTTGCCAGAGATCTACACTTTATCTACCATAACATCTACTCATAGACTGAAGACTACAACGAAAGTGTAATCAACTGGTCCTAGAATCATGAGCAACCTAGGTATTGCATTTCATCACGATCCGTCGGTAACTTTTAATGTAATCCTGACTAACCAATAAACCAACAACATTGATAAACAGATGAGTGCTACAGCGTAGCCATCCCTAGTGACTAATGTAATAATGAATGCGAGTATAAGCACGTATGTATATACATAACTATGTTGTTTGTGATATGTCCGTAACCGCATACATGAATATAATGATGATAAGCAAATAATAATAAGTTAATGAGTAGATAATGAAGCGGATAATACATACATTAGTATAATTGTGGCGTAATGAATTTTATTCAATTTCCAACTAATTCCATTCCAGAGTACAGTATTAACTTTCGAATCAAATTAAACCGGTCTGTCCAATAGATCACAATGATTTCCATCGGATGAACAGAAATTTGAGATTAGGTTTACAAAACGGGCTATTGTATTGCATTTATGTGTTACACTGCTTCCGTAAACTGCTGTACTTTGCTAAACTAGAAGACTATTTAAAAAAAACTGGATACCGAAGCGTGCAACGTTTACAGAGGAATGCAGAGCCTTGCTAGATGTTTCGTGATGAAATAATTGAGTTACTGAATGCGGATGGGATCCCGAGTATGTTAGGTGCGAGGCTATCAGCTGAATGGCACTTTCTTGTCTGAGTGGGTCGAGATTCCTTTGCTGTTTATATCAGATTTCTCCAGTCCTAGCAGTTTAGAATATGAATGAAATGTATATATGTATAATGGACATGTGTTATATGCATATGTATGTATTAAAGTGTGCATATATACATTCCTTTTATTGCATTTAAGTAAATAAATATACAGGGTGAAAAATTATGAGCAGTATTTCTCTTTTTTTTATAAAAAAATACATGCACAAAATGAATGGAATATTAGAGAGCAGTATCTGTAGTATCCATATACCAAATCACAATCTAAGATCAAGAACATTATCACAACGAAAATAAGTGTTCCTTTCCTGTGACCATTAGGACTACCCACACACACGCATCATACTGTTCAACCGTCTGGCTTCATCCCGTAAGACACATCGGTCTCGAATAACTCCGTCAGGAGAGAGAGAGAGAGAGAGAGAGAGAGAGAGAGAGAGAGAGGGAGGGAGAGAGAGGGAGAGAGGGAGAGAGAGAGAGAAAGAGAGAGAGAGAGAGAGAG
>NC_061851.1:28022084-28024584 GCF_019202785.1 Penaeus chinensis | reverse complement strand
TAAAAATGAATTGAACAAAAAAATAAGACACACACACATATATGTGTATGTGTGTGTGTTTATAAATATGCACACACACACACACACACACACACACACACATATATATATACAACTTCAACTTCAGTCGATGTCGACTATGGCATTATTGTCACTACCCACTTCTTGCCAGTCTGCCTCCCCGAGATAACCACTGGCAACAAAGTATATAGTTGTTGGTGCTGGGAGGAGGGCTAAAGTCCCTCCCACCCAGCAAGAACGGCAGGCTGTGGGTCCCTCTGGGTTGGCGACCGCTGGGACTCGGGTAGGGAGAAGGGGTTACCCGTCATCCCATCTGGGTCCCAGCGGCCACCAAACTGGCATGATGCTTGTGGGGGAAAGCAGGGAGCCCTGCAGGCAGATTATGGGACCTGCAGCCAGCCAACCTTCTTTATATGGGGCGGTAGGGGTGGCAAAGGTGGCACCCACCCGGAGTGACTGCCTGAGGTTGGACCTCAGGCGGGCTGTCAGGGTGGGGGCTTGGAACATCCATTACTTGCGACAGGGTGATTGGTTACCACTACTGTCGAGGGAATTGAAGCAGCTGAGAGTTGAGGTGGCTGCTCTCTCGGAGGTGAGAAATCCTGGCAACGGCAAAATTAGTGTGGGTGGCTACACATATTACTGGTCGGGCTGGAGCGATGGCCACCATCTCCATGGAATAGCCATAGCCATCTCCAGTAGACTTCAACTCTCGGTAGTAGAGGTCACTCCAGTCGATGAGCATATTATGGTATTGAAAGTGAAGCTTTCATTTGGCTTCATGACTCTTGCATCTGTGACAGACAGTTGTCCTCAGCGAGATATTCGTATTGTTCTAGGTGACTTCAATGTGGTATCCGGCTTTGATCGAACTGGCTATTAGATGTCTGTCGGTCCTCATGGCTCAGGAGCTGATGCTGGCAGCGAGAATAGCCTCCTTTTCCTTAACTTTGCTAGGTCCCAGAAAATGAGGTTTTCTGGCTCCTGGTATCAGCATTCTGACCCGTAGTGGTGTGGCTAAAGAGATCGACCACATCGTCGATAGCACTCGATGGAGGATCTTCCAGAACTGCCGGGTGTATTGAAGTGCTGAATTCTGAGGAACTGATCATAGATTAGTTGTGGCTACTCTCTGAGTCCACTTTAGAACCCCCCGTCGCCCAAATGAACACCCTAGGGTGTTTCATTAGGACAGACTGGGGGGGGGGGGACGAGTCTGCCTAGGGGTTTGCTGAGGTTATCTCTGGTTGTCTCACAGCACTCGAGGGCCTGGCAGACCCTGTTCTTCTGTGGGATACCTTCAAGCGTGAAACGCTTGATGCAGCCCAAGAATCCATTGGTGAACGCCCAAGAGCAAGACAGAATTGCATCTTGCAGGAGACACTGGAAGCCACAGATGCTTGTCGTGTGGCTCGATTGTCAGGGGATCACATCTTGCATTGTTCTCCTTTGTCCTGCATTACCAAGCCCTGAGAAAGCTGAACTCCAAGCCCTCCTCATAGACGACTGCAGTCCGCTTAGTGGCCAGACAATATCGGATCCCGATGAGGTGTGTGTGCATTGGGCTGAGTATTTTGAGCAGTTGTATCAGATTGATCCACCAACAGTTAACATGGATGTTGAGATTCCTCTGCCAGACCCACCCAACAGCGAGGATCCACCCTCCCTGACTGAAGTCAGAGGGGTGATCTCCAAGCTGAAGAGTGCTAAAGCAGCAGGTGTTTGTGGCATCCCAGCTGAATTGTTAAAGGCTAGTGGAGAACCTATGGCAAGGGGTTTCATGCAGTCCTGTCTACCATCTGGCAGACTGGAACCATTCCCCCTGACCTGCTGAGGGGTGAGGTCATCCCTCTCTGGAAGGGGAAAGGGGATCGGTGGGATTGCAGCAATCACCGTGGCATTACACTACTCAGTGTACCAGGCAAGGTACTCACACACATTCTACTGAGACGTATCAGGGACCACCTGCTGAGGTACCAAAGGCCAGAGCAATCTGAATTCACTCCTGATAAGTCCACATTTTAGAGCGCCGTCGTGAGTTCAGATGTGGGCTGGTCGCAGCTTACATCAACGTCAAGAAGGCGTTTGATATGGTGCAATCGCGAATCACTCTGGGAGATCCTGAAGCTAAGAGGAATTCCAACAAGGATTATTGGATTAATAGTAAACCTGTATACAGGCACTGAAAGTGCTGTAAAGTATGGTGGGGGCCTGTTGAGCTTCTTCCCTGTTAGTACAGGAATGAGGCAAGGCTGCATGGATTGGATACTGGGTACAGCTACTGTCCAAGGTCACTGTGGAGCAACTCAGGGCAATATCAAGGTACAGACCTTGACTTTGCTGATGATGTTGTCATTATATCTGAAACTTTGGAAACCCTAGTGGCAGCTCTTGATGTATTTAGCAATGAAGCGAAGCCACTGGGGCTAGAGGTCTCCTGGATCAAGAGCAAGATCCAGGATTTTGGGGGCCTACAAGG
>NC_061851.1:27942084-27944584 GCF_019202785.1 Penaeus chinensis | reverse complement strand
ATACAAACCTATAAACAACGCACAAATACACAAAACAAACAAACAAACGACAAGATCAATCAACAAATAAACAACAACAAATCAATCAACAAGTAAACACCCAACCAACCAAAAAACAAAAAACAAAACCAAACAAACAGATAAACAAAGCTAAATCCAAAACTCCTTTTCTATTCAACACACCTAAGTATTGCTAGCTAGTAAATGTGTTGTGACATTTACCGTACAGCGCAGTGGAGTTACGCCGGCATTAATATAAGTACGTTACGGGTAAGTGCGAAACCTACAATCTCGTGCGGCGTTCTCTCGTGGAAGACAGAATACTGTTTTGCGATAACGCCTTTTGTTCGAGACTTGCTGTGCTATTTTTTGTTTGTTTTTCTAAAGAGGTTTTCTGTTTATATGTGTGTATTTATTATGGGAAAGAAGAGAGGGAGAAGTGGGAGAGAGAGATATGGAGAGTGAGAAGGGGTAGAGAGAGGTAGAGAGAAGGAGAAGGGGCAGAGAGAGAGATAGAGAGGATGAAAGAATGGAGCAAGGGAGAGGGAATAGGGAGTGAGAGAGAGAGATAAGAAGAAAGAGAGAGAGAGAAAGAGAGAGAGAGAGAGAGAGAGAGAGAGAGAGAGAGAGAGAGAGAGAGAGAGAGAGAGAGAGAGAGAGAGAGAGAGAGAGAGAGAAAGAGAGAGAGAGAGAGAGATAGAGATAGATAGATATATATTTATATATATATATATATATATATATATATATATATATATATATATATATATATAGAGAGAGAGAGAGAGAGAGAGAGAGAGAGAGATAGAGATAGAGAGAGAGGGAGAAGGGGAAGAGAGAGAGATAGAGAGAGGGAGAAGGGGAAGAGAGAGAGATAGAGAGAGTGAGAGAGAGAGAGAGATAGAGATAGAGAGAGAGGGAGAAGGGGAAGAGAGAGAGAGATAGAGATAGATAGATAGATAGATAGATAGATAGATAGAGAGAGAGAGAGAGAGAGAGAGAGAGAGAGAGAGAGAGAGAGAGAGAGATAATGAGAAAGGAGAATGAATGAAAGAATAGAGCAAGAGAGATAGAGTAGGAAGTGAGAGAGAGAGATTAGAAGAAAGAGAAAGAGAGAGAGAGAGAGAGAGAGAGAGAGAGAGAGAGAGAGAGAGAGAGAGAGAGAGAGAGAGAGAGAGAGAGAGAGAGAGAGAGAGAGAGAGAGAGAGAGAGAGAGAGAGAGAGAGAGAGAGAGAGAGAGAGAGAGAGAGAGAGAGAGAGAGAGAGAAAATGAGAGGGGGGTTGAAAACGAGAGTGACGGAAAGAGAGAGAAAGAGAGAGAGAGAGAGAGAGAGAGAGAGAGAGAGAGAGAGAGAGAGAGAGAGAGAGAGAGAGAGAGAGAGAGAGAGAGATAAAGAGAGATAGAGAAAGAAAGTGAGAAAGAGAGAGGGAAATGCCAAGAAAATATAATTACTATATGTAGGACTAAGTACATATTCGAGTCTGGTCCCCTATTCGCTTTATAGCCTAATCGTGAAAATCCCTTTCAACGTAAATGCAGTAATACTATAAATCTTTTTCGACACCCATCATATATATGTGATTAACGACCATACGAAAATCATTAACACTGAACGAAAGTTTTAGTCCGAACTAACGAACCGAATCATAGCTTATAAAACCATTTACGTATATGCAGATGACGGCCTATTATCGTGCTAATAGTACTGTTATCTATCGTTTTTATTTTTCATCATTTCTGTTGTTAATGTTTTATTATCAACATCAAAATCCCTTTCGCCTTTCCCCAGGCTCCCCCTCTGAACATGACCCAACAGCGCTCCAACCCCTTTTAACCCCACGTAAATGTGACCCTTCGATGCTAACCTATCCTCCCCTTCCCCCCCCCCCCCTTTCTCCATTTGTCTCTTCTTTATCCATTCTCCCCTTTCTCCGTTCCTCTTCTCCATTCTCTTCCCTCTCCTCCTTTCTCTTCCCTATCCTCCATTCTCTCCCCTCTCCTCCATTCTCCTCCCTCTCCTCCATTCTCTTCCCTCTCCTCCATTCTCTTCCCTCTCCTCCTCCTCCTCCTCCTCTTCCTCCCTTTTACTCCTCATCCCTCTGTTTCATTCTCTCTCCCCTCTTCCCTCTGTTTCCTTCTCCTCTCCCCTCCCCCCTCTGTCTCCTCCTCCTCTCCACCCCGTCCTCCATTTCCCTCCTCCCTTCCTGCCCTCTTCTTCCCTCTTCTCCACTATTACCCTCCCTCTTCCCACCCTTACATTCACCCATCTCTCACCCTCCCCCATTCACCTTCCTCTTTTCTACGCTCCTCCTTCCCTCCTCCTCCTCCAATTACTTCCATATTATCCTCCTCTAATTTTCCCTCTCCCCCTCCCCCATTTACCTCCCCTCCTCAACTCTCCTGCCCCACTTTTGCCCTCCCCTCTCTCTCCTCCCCTTACCCCCTCTCCTATTCACCCCTTTTCCCCAACTCTCCCTCCCCCTTTTTGCTCCCCCCCCT
>NC_061851.1:27917084-27919584 GCF_019202785.1 Penaeus chinensis | reverse complement strand
CGAGCAAGATTTGAAGGGAGGGGGTCGAGTAGGATTTGAAGGGAGGGGGTCGAGGAAGATTCGAAGGGAGGGGGTCGAGGAAGATTCGAAGGGAGGGGGTCGAGGAAGATTCGAAGGGAGGGGGTCGAGGAAGATTCGAAGGGAGGGGGTCGAGGAAGATTTGAAGGGAGGGGGTCGAGTAAGATTTGAAGGGAGGGGGTCGAGTAAGATTTGAAGGGAGGGGGTCGAGTAAGATTTGAAGGAAGGGGGTCGAGTAAGATTTAAAGGGAGGGGGTCGAGTAAGATTCGAAGGGAGGGGGTCGAGTAAGATTTAAAGGAAGGGGGTCGAGTAAGATTCGAAGGGAGGGGGTCGAGTAAGATTTGAAGGAAGGAGGTCGAGTAAGATTTGAAGGGAGGGGGTCGAGTAAAATTCGAAGGGAGGGGGTCTAGTAAGCTTTAAAGGGAGGGGGTCGAGTAAGATTTGAAGGAAGGGGGTCGAGTAAGATTTGAAGGAAGGGGGTCGAGTAAGATTTGAAGGAAGGGGGTCGAGTAAGATTTGAAGGAAGGGGGTCGAGGAAGATTTGAAGGGAGGAGGTCAAGTAAGATTTGAAATGATGGGGTCGAGTAAGTCTTGGGGGAAAGAGTCGAATAAGACTTTGGGGTGGAAGGGGTCGAGTAAGACTTTGGAGAGGGGTAAGGGGTCGAGTAAGAGGGAAGTAGCTTCGGAGGAGGGAGGTGTGGGTCTTTGGGGGAGGGGGAGGGGAGGGAAAGGGGGTTCGTAGGGTAGGGAAGGAGATGTTTTGCCTTTGGGGTAAGTTAAGGGGAATTGTGGTTTGGAGGAGCGTTTGGGGAGACGTGTTACTTCGGAAATGGTGGGGGAGGAGATTCCATGGGGAAGAGGAGGGGGTAGAAAAATGGCCCTTGGGGGAGGGGGGAGGGAGGAGTTTCTTTTGGGGAAGGAGGGGGAGGTGTGGCCTTGGGGAGGAGTGGGAGGAGGGGGAGCATTGGGGAATGGGTGGGGGGATGGGGAGCTGAAAGGGGAGAGAGCGCGGAAGCAAAGGGAGTGGGGTATTTGGGGAGGATGGTAAGTGGTGGGGAAGATGAGGGTAGGGAGGGTGGTAGGAGGAGGAGGAGGGGTGGAAGGGGTCCGGGGGGAAGAGCCTGAGGGAGAGAGAGGGGGAGGAGAATAAGTAGGGTGGGGGGAGTAGAAGAAGGGTGGGTGGGTGGGGGGGGGGTGGAATTACAGTGGTATTAGTATATATTGCGCGCGATTTACGTAATGACTTCATCGAGAACAGCTGCAGTGCGTAATGAGTGAGTTAGAAGGAGATGGACTTTAAGCTGCGGTCTTTTTGGCTTCCTTGTAGAGCCGCGTCTCATGCAGAATAGATACTCAGTGGGGAAAAAAAAGTCAAAAAAGTCTACGACGAAAGTACACAATCCCATCTCCCTCATCACCTATGCCCACACAACATGCCTCGTCTCTTACAAAATTTAATGCGGACGTTGAACCTGTATATCACCGGAACAGAAAGAAAATTTATGCCTAAACGGGCGACCGACGCTGGGTTGCCAGCTGCATAATAATCACCCACTTGCTATCGTGACAAGCCTGGCAGCAGTACAGCCTCCCCTTGTGCATAAACTAGAGGCGGTTGCTTACTTATGTGTGAGATCTCGTCTGCCTGGTGGAAAGCGGGGACAGGTACCATTTTTTTTTTCCATATTCTTATGTGTTTGTCTTTCATATTTCTTTATTCATCAGCCCCCCCCCATTGGTGAGTAATGGGGCTTCGTAGAAACACATAACTCACACGAGTGATCGTAGATATATAATATCGAATACTGATATAACTAAATACACACATACATGTACTTGGCCTTAGTAAATGAACTTGTACAGGAATACGTGCATGAAGCATTGTACAGAAATTGTTGTGTTCACGTTTCCCCATTAATTTCAACTCAATGTAAAATCTAACAAAATATTCTGTATTCCACTTTTTATTCGCTTGCTCTCTTAATAAAATACCTCCGTTTTCCATTGCTGGTCTACTAAATGATCAGGTCCGGTTAAAAATAGTGATAATGTATATAGTAATATAGAAGCAAAAGTTTTATTTCCTGCCATCAGCAATGCGTGGTTACTGCAACATATATAAGGTACAAAGACGTTATTCCGTACTTGAGAAAGAAAATGGTAAAATCATAATTAATAAGTAGTTGATAAAGAAAGAGAGAGAGATAGATAGATAGATAGATAGATAGATAGAGAGAGAGAGAGAGAGAGAGAGAGAGAGAGAGAGAGAGAGAGAGAGAGAGAGAGAGAGACACAGGCAGAGAGAGAGAGAGAGAGAGAGAGAGAGAGAGAGAGAGAGAGAGAGAGAGAGAGAGAGAGAGAGAGAGAGAGAGAGAGAGAGAGAGAGATAGAAATAGAGATAGAAATAGAGATAGAGAGAGAGAGAGGCAGGCAGAGAGAGAGAGAGAGAGAGAGAGAGAGAGAGAGAGAGAGAGAGAGAGA
>NC_061851.1:27897084-27899584 GCF_019202785.1 Penaeus chinensis | reverse complement strand
CTTTGATTTTACATTCGCATGATGATTTTGGTGGTGATGGTGAGGGTTATGATAATGATGGTGTTGATTATTATAATCATCGTCATCATTTTTGTTATTATCATTATTGTTATTAGTGTTATTGTTATTAGTAATTTAATTATTATCATTATTCATATCATCATGTTTACTAACATTATCATTATTATTGTAGTCATTACTATTATTATAACCATCATTACCATTATTTACATCATTCTTATTCTTATTCTTATTCTTATTCTTATTATTGTTATTATTATCATAATTTTATCACTATCGTTCTTCTTCTACTATTATTACTATTATTGTTATTTTAAATTTTCTTATGATTATCATTATTATTATTATTATTATTATTATTATTATTATTATTATTATTATTATTATCATTATTATTATTATTATTATTATTATTATCATTATTATCATCATTATCATTATTATCATTATCATTATTATCATCATTATCTTTATTATTATAACTATCATTATCGTTAGTAATATTTTTCTATTATCATTATAATATTCATTGTTTCATTCGATTATCTCTTTATTGTCATTATTAGTATTACCATTATTTTTATTTTCATCATTATTATCATTTTCATTATTATCATTATTACTATTATTATCATTATTGTTTTGTTGTTGTTGTAGTATTTTTTCTCTCCTTCTCTCTCCTTCTATTCCTAAATCTTCCTCACTTTTTCCCCATTTCCCGGTGCGACATTTTCCCGTATCTTTTATATACCGACAGTAATCTAATTCCAGTTAAGTTATTACAACCTCTCTATCGTCAGTCATCCTCTATCCAATTACGTAATTTGATTTGTGAAACGAAGCCAAAAATAAATGAATATAGTGTCGGTGTGTATCGTGTCGATATTGGAGTGATGTTTACTCTCTAATACTATCGTTCGATTTCGTGAAGAGAGAGGTGAGAGAGGAGGGAGAGAGACAAATGGATTAGATGATAGAGGAAGACGAGGCAGGAAGCCAAATATATATATATATATATATATATATATATATATATATATATATATATATATATATATATATGTATATATATGTATGTGTGTGTGTGTGTGTGTGTGTGTGTGTGTGTGTGTGTGTGTGTGTGTGTGTGTAAAATTGTATTGGGAGAAAGACAGAGAGAGAGCGAACACGGGTATACGAGATAGAAGAGAGAAAAAGAGAAAAGCGAGAGAAGAGGAGGAGAAGGAGGAGGCGACATCCGATAAGAGCGACAGCCTGCCTCCATCACGCCAGCTCGCTCTCTGACTCGCGACTCGCTATCTGAAGCAGCGAGCAACTTTCCATCTATCACCCGCGCGTCCTGTGAATCTCGAGAGACGATCCGGATCAGGGTATGCTGCTCGAGTCCGAAACGCGACCGGAATCCCACGTTGGCTGCAGATGTTATCCGGACTCGCTCGCCGACGTGCAAACAGGCTCCGTCTCGCGCTCGCTGCTTCGGGCTTCGGTAATGGAATGAAAACGGTGGGCTTGCATTTTGCTCTCTACGCTCGGCAGGGGTTTTGTCCGGGGGAAAGGGGGTTTGCGTACGCGGTTTTTTCTCGCTAGGGGCCTCCTTGTTCAGAAGTCACACACACACACACACACGCGCACACACAAACTCTCTCTCTCTCTCTCTCTCTCTCTCTCTCTCTCTCTCTCTCTCTCTCTCTCTCTCTCTCTCTCTCTCTCTCTCTCTCTCTCTCCCTCACACACACACACACGCGCGCCCACACGCGCACGCACACACACACACACACGCGCGCACACGCACACACACACACGCGCGCACACGCACACACACACACAAAAACACACACACACACACACACACACACACATACACACACACACACACATACTCATCTATACATATGCCTGTGTGTGTGTGTGTGTGTGTGTGTACTTGTACGTGTGGATATATGTCTACAACATATTATTCATGGGCATCCTCTATCATGTCCACTATAACATAACAGACAGCGAGCGATTTATATCTCTTTTTTGAACAGCTGATAGGGGATTGGAAAGCTTTGTGCTTTTACAACGAATTATAATCGCAATATCTGTAAACCTCCATATCCGATTTCCTTAATTGATAATACTAATCCACTAGGCAATCATGGTCGTTTTATTAGTGTTATTGTTATTATTGTTTTTGTTATTATTATTATTTTTGCTATTATTATTATCATAATCATTATTATTATCATTATTATTATTAATACTATTATCAGCATCTTTATTATTATTATTGTTATTATTATTATTATTATTATTATTATTGTTATTATTATTGCTATTATCATTATTATTATTACTATTATTATTATTATTATTATTATTATTATTATTATCGTTATTGGCTTTCTGTTATCATTAGAATCTATTATAATGTTGTTAGAATTGATATCATTAGTGCCCTTATGATTATTCTTATTATTATCATTATTATAATTAT
>NC_061851.1:27889584-27892084 GCF_019202785.1 Penaeus chinensis | reverse complement strand
TCTCTTTCTCTCCCTCTCTCTCTCTTTCTCGTTCTTTCTTTCCCTCTCTTTATCTCCCTCTCTCTCTCGTTATCTTTCTTTCTTTCCCTCTCCTTATCTCCCTCTCCCTCTCTCTCTCTCTTTCTTTCTTTCCCTCTCTTTATCTCCCTCTCTCCCTCTTTCCCTCTTTCTCTTTCTTTCTTTCCCTCTCTTTATCTCCCTCTCTCTCTCGTTCTCTTTCTTTCTTTCCCTCTCTTTATCTTCCCTCTCTCCCTCTCTCTCTCTTTCTCGTTCTTTCTTTCCCTCTCTCTCTCTCCCTCTTTCTCTCGTTCTCTTTCTTTCTTTCCCTCTCTTTATCTCCCTCTCCCTCTCTCTCTCTTTCTCGTTCTTTCTTTCCCTCTCTTTATCTCCCTCTCTCTCTCTTTATCTTTCTTTCTTTCCCTCTCTTTATCTCCCTCTCTCCCTCTCTCCCTCTTTCTCTTTCTTTCTTTCCCTCTCTTTATCTCTCCCTCTTTCTCTCTCTCTCTTTCTCTTTCTTTCTTTCCCTCTCTTTATCTCCCTCTCTCTCTCTCTCGTTATCTTTCTTTCCTTCCCTCTCTTTATCTCCCTCTCTCTCTCTTTCTCTCTCTTTCCCTCTCTTTATCTCCCTCTCACCCTCTTTCTCTTTTATTCTTTCTCTCTCTTTATCTCTCTCTCTCTCTCTCTCTCTCTCTCTCTCTCTCTCTCTCTCTCTCTCTCTCCTTCTCTTTCTTTCTTTCCCTCTCTTTATTCTGTCTCTCTCTTTTTTCTGTCTTTATTTCCCTCTATTCTCTTTCTCTCTCTCGCTCTGTCTTTTCCTCTTTTTATTCACTCTCTCTCCTCCCTCTCTCTCTTTCTTTCTTTCCTTCTCTATCTCTCTCTCTCTCTCTCTCTCTCTCTCTCTCTCTCTCTCTCTCTCTCTCTCTCTCTCTCTCTCTCTCTCTCTCTCTCTCTCTCATTTTCTCTTCCGCATTTTTTCGTCAATTGAGTGGGTGATAAACGGTAAACTCTGCGCAGTTTTATTATCTTATTTCACTACCTAGTTACACTTTATTTTTCTGTTCATTGTTTGTTATTTTTGTTTATTCTTTGTTATTTTCTTTATTTGGTATTCTTATTCAATCTATTTTATTCTTTTCATCATTCACTTCACTCTAGAAACAAATCAGACATCTATTCACCCATTCAAAAAAAAAAAAAAAAAAAAAAAAAGGAATGCAATCACTCAGGAAGCGAATAAGAAATTAATTTATTCATACCAAAAAGAAATAGGGAATTCAGTTTTCCTTTCAACTTATTCTAGAGGCAAAAAAAAAAAATAGTTAAGAAATAGTTATAATTATAATAACTGAAATAATAATAAAAAAAGGAAAATAAAATCCACCGACTTCATAAAGAAATAATAAAAAAAAAAAAAAAAATCCACCCACTTCATAAAGAAATAAGAAAATTAATTCACTGCACACTATCTATTCATTCAAAAAAGAAGTCAGATATCCATTGACTTCATTCAGAAATTACTCATGAAACAAGAAATCAGATCACTCTAAACAGAACTCGAAAACTCCCTCATTCCAAAAACAAATCAGAGATTCACTCACTCACGGAAACAGAAATCCGAAATTCACTTACTCATGAAAACTAATAAGAATCTCTTTCGCTCACTCCGAATAGATTTCGAAAACTCACTCATTCCAAACAGAAATCAAATTCACTCACTCGCTCCAAACAAGAATCAGAAATTCACTCACTCGCTCCAAACAGAAATCAAATTCACTCACTCACTCCAAACAGAACTCATGAACTTACTCACTCACTCCAAACAGATTTCGAAAACTCACTCACTCGCTCCAAACAGAAATCAAATTCACTCACTCACTCCAAACAGAACTCATGAACTTACTCACTCACTCCAAACAGATTTCGAAAACTCACTCACTCCAAACAGAACTCATGAATTCACTCACTCACTCTAAACAGGAATCAGAAATTCACTCACTCGCTCCCAACAGAAATCAAATTCACTCACTCACTCCAAACAGAACTCATGAACTTACTCACTCACTCCAAACAGATTTCGAAAACTCACTCACTCCAAACAGAACTCATGAATTCACTCACTCGCTCTAAACAGGAATCAGAAATTCACTCACTCGCTCCCAACATAAATCAAATTCACTCACTCACTCCAAACAGAACTCATGAACTTACTCACTCACTCCAAACAGATTTCGAAAACTCACTCACTCCAAACAGAACTCATGAATTCACTCACTCGCTCTAAACAGGAATCAGAAATTCACTCACTCGCTCCCAACATAAATCAAATTCACTCACTCGCTCCCAACAGAAATCAGAAATCCACTCACTCACGAAAACAAGACAATCACCATATTACCGTCACGAACCTTACTCCCCGGATACAACAGCCATTTCCTTCCCTCATCCGAATATCGGCGAATCCGCAATGAATCTGTCGTTCCAGCATGACTTCCTAGGAACA
>NC_061851.1:27879584-27882084 GCF_019202785.1 Penaeus chinensis | reverse complement strand
TCACCCGAGCATAATCATGGACAGCGAAGAGTCTATGGTCTCTCTCGACTCCCTTTCTCTGCGATCAAGACCCGAGATCCCAGCGTCCTTGAAGTTCCTCTCCTTCTTCCCCCCTAAACATGCATCATGACGCTCCCTGAGTGGCCTCGAATTCAGTTGGGAATTTCGACTCTTGTTCCTGTCTTGCGTCGTGTTGTTCGTGCATATAAATATATATAATCTGGAGGGTGTTCTGGAGGAGAAGGAGTTCCGCTGCAGTGTGGCTGTCCTTTTGCGAGCCTGAGCGAAGAATGGGTCGATTAAGATAAGGGCTAACACGAAAACCCTCTTGCATCTGGAACTAACACTAGTTTCCGACTATTAGAGCAAATGAAGTCGACGTTTCGCGTTAATTTCATATTCGCGTTGCACGAGAAGAAGTATTTTGAATTTTATAAAATGTAATATTCATGACTGGATAAATGGATTAGACGAAAAGAGAATAAAAAACTAATCGTGTTAATCCAATCAGATGCTCAGTGTTTCATCTTTTTTTTATTTTTTTTTTCTCTCTCTCATTTCTTTCTTTGTTTTTTTGGTTTTATGTTTTCATGACTCCATGGCATTTTAAACATGGAATTGATTTATAATCAGTTCTCTTAGACAGCTATTATAAATTACAAAAATGGTTTCCTAGAAAACCAATCAAATGCCACTCAACGTTCAATCATATCACATGACATAAATAGTAATACATCATGATAGGAGAATTATCCATTACTACTAAATTTGATATTGATATATACCTCCCCCCCCAAGATTTTTTTCTTGGGGGGGGGGGTATGTATCAATGGTAATAATAGTGATGATGATCATAATAATAATAATAATAATAACAATGATAATAATAATGATTATAATAATAATGATAATAATGATAATAAAAGAAATTTAAGGCTCAAATCAAACAAACAAATTTTAGCTATTTATATCTGATAATGCGTGAATCCGCAACACATCTATTACATTATTTCTTTCATTTTTTGTCAAAATATCTGCTATTATTATTTCATCACTGCATAACTCCAGTATCATTAATTAGCATAAAGAGAAACAAGAAGTTGTAGTTGAAGCAAAGGTAGGAAGAGTAATGCTATTATTCTTATTGTTATCTTTCACAGATTCTATAATTGTTTTTTTTTTTCTTTTTTTTTAATTACGATAATCTTTAGTAATGATAAGTTGCATTGTTGTTAGGCTACTGCTGTTACTACTACTGATGCTATTATTACTATTAGTAGTATTTGTAATAGTAGCAGTAGCACCACCATCACCACCACCACCACCATTACCACCATCACCACCACCACCTCCACCAACACCACCACCACCTCAACCAAAACTACCACCACCTCCACCACCACCGCCACCACCACCCCAACACCACCAACACCACCACCATCTCCACCAACACCACCACCACCTCCACCAACACCCCCAACACCACCAACACCACCTCCACCACCACCACTACCATTATTACTAATATCTTTTTCCCTATTATCAATATCATTATCATCATCATTACTATTATTATTATTGTTAATATTATTATCTTTGTTGATATTATTGCTATTATTATTGGTATTATTATTGTTATTATCATTATCATTATCGTTATTATTATTATTATTATTATTATTATTATTATTATTATTATTATAGGTATTATTATTATTGTTATTATTATTATTATCATCATCATCATCATCGTTATTAATATTATAGTCCTATTCCTATTTATTATTATCATTATTAATATTATTATTATCATTTTTATTATTATTATTATTATTATTATTATTATTATCTTTGTTACTATTGTTATTATTATCATTATCATTGTTACCCTTATTATTATTGTCATCATTAATATTATTAGTGTTGTTATTATCATTATCATTACCATCATCCTTATTATTATCATTGTAATAATAATAATATTTATTATTATTATTATCATTATCATTATCATTATTATTATCATTATTATCATTTATTATTATTATTATTATTATTATTATTATTATTATTATTATTATTATTATATATTATTATTATTATTATGATCATTATTATTATTACCATTATCAACCATCATTATCATTATTGTTATTATTGTTATTAATATTATCATTAATATCATCATCATTATCAACATTATCATTGTCATCATCATTATCGTTATCATTACTATTATCAACATTATCATCACTCTCATCATCATTAAGATAGTATTATCATTACTATCAAACATATTTACAAATATTCTTGGGTTTGTCATTAATATTATTATTTTATATTGATTGTCATCTTCATTTCTTTAATGTTCTGTCATATCACTACTGATTTTATGATCTCTATGATGATTACCATTATATATTATATGCGTATTGCAAATCTTTGATGTCATTATAATTAACATATATCATATTGAAGAAATAAATTAGTCAAAATAAGC
>NC_061851.1:27872084-27874584 GCF_019202785.1 Penaeus chinensis | reverse complement strand
CCCTCCTTCCCTCCCTCTCCTTCCGTTCTCTTCCACCTTTCGACAGTCTTCCTTTCCCTTTCTCCCTCCCCAACCTTCCCTCCTTCCCTTCCCACATGACTTCCCACCTTCCAGCCTCCTCTCCCTCCCTTTCCCTCCCAGAGTTCTACCCTCCGCCCTCCCCCTCCTCCCCTTTCTTTCCTCCGCCCTCTCTTTCTCTCTCTCCTTCCCTCCCTTACACTCTTCCCTTCCATCCCACCTCCCATTCCCTCTCCTCCCCTTCCTTTCCCTCCCACCTCCCATTCCCTCTTCTTCCCTCCCCTTCCATCCTCCTGCCCTTACCTCCCATCGCCCCTCCCCTTCCCTCCTCATACCCTTACCTCCCCCCCCCCTCCCCTTCCCTTCCTCCTCCTGCCCTTACCTCCCACCTCGCCTTCCCTCCCCTTCCCTCTCATCTCACCTTCCCTCCTCCTGCCCTTACCTCACCTTCCCTCCCCTCCCCTTTCCTCCTCTTCCCCTTCCCTTCCCTCCCCTTCCCTCCTCCTGCCCTTCCCTCTTCCTCCCCATCCCTCCCCTTCCCAGCTCCCCCCTTCCCTCCCACCTCCCTTTCCTTCCCCTTCCCTCCTACCACCCCTCCCATTCCCACCTCCTCTTCCCTCCCATCTCCCCTTCCCTCCCACCTCCCCTTCCCTCCACTGCAGAAGTAACATTCAATCTCCCACAGCCACGAGTTTTATCAACGTCTCTTTAATCTCCTGCTGCACAGAGAGTCACTCCTTTCAACGGTATTTCTATAAGGATTGGTACATGGGAAGGGTGTCACGTGGCTAGCCAACATCGCCGGAACAAACCTCTTTTTAATTTTTGTTTCTCCTATATTCTTTCCTTATTTTTCCCTCTTTTTTCATTTATTTTTTACTTTTTTTTTTGTCATTTTTTTTCTATCTCTTATTTTTCTTAAATTCTTGATTTCTTCCTTCCTTGATTTTTTTCCTTTCTTTGTTTCTATATTTCATTCATTCTTTCTTGCGGTTGAAGTCATGCAGGGAAATCAGGAAACAAAAACAAAATAAAAAAAAACAAAAAGAGAAAAGAAAATAGAAAGAAATAGAAAAAAGGGAAGGGAAGAAGTGAAAATAACAGGAAAACAAAGCGAGAAAATAACATTGGTAAGAAGTAGGAAGAACTGCAATAAAAAGTGAAAGGAAACAGAAAATACTGCAACGTATGATAATAAAAGGGAACGCCGGATAAGAAAGAAAATAGAATTCCTTTAAGAGTGTGATACAACTTAAGATGAAATAGATATTAACGAAATTAAATTAATAATAAATCTCACATAAATTAAATAGCAGATTTAGATATCACAAAAAAAAAAAAAAAAAAACATGAAAGAAATATATATAAAATAAATAAAATCAACGAAGAGAAAATACCAGAACTTGGAATAAAACAAGAGAAAGTAAAATAACACAAAGAAATTGGAAAAACAGCAATAGACGATAATAATAAAAGGAAAAAAGAGCAACAGGGAATAATAACTGAATCAAGGCGACAAGGAAGAAGAAGAGGAAATAAAAATAAAAATGAAAATAAAAAGCAACAGTAGAAAATAGCAAATAATGAGAAAGAAAAGAAGAGAAAAAAAATAAATAAAGGGCAAATAAACGAAGAAAATAAGTAATCATAAAGGAAACAATACAAGGAAAATATACACGACAAATAACAAACAAACTGAAGGGATCAAACACACAAAGGCAATTCAGTAAGTAAATAAATTGACTGATGAAATAGATCATATCGAATCACTGAAAAAATCCATATAAACAAAACAGAAGAAAAGACTTGTTAAAAGTTGATAACAAGAACACTGACTGTGCAAACAACTAACCTATTTTAACATTGGAAAAAAACAGATAATTTGACAATTACAGAATTCCAATCACTAAAAATAAAATAAAGATTATTAATTTCCCTCAAGGACATCAAACAAGATACGAACACAGAGAAATGGTTATAAAGATAATGACGATGATATTTATAATTATATGGATGATGAAAATATGGAAAATGAAAATAATGACGATGATATTCAGGATAATATGGATGATGATAAGGAAAATGATGATGAGGACAATGATAATAATAATAATAATAATAATAACAATAATAATAATAATAATGATAATAATGATAATGATAATGATGATAAAAATAATGATAATGATAATGATAATTATAATGGTTATAATGATAGTCATAGGGATAATAATAGTAATTATATTAATGATAATAGTAATGACAATAATAATAATTATAGTAATGATAATAATAATGATGATAATAATAATGATAAAAATAATAATAGTAATAATAATAATAATAGATAATGATAACGATAACAAAAATAATGATATTGATGATAGTGATGACGATAATAAGAATAGTAGCAATTAAAGATATTAATAATGATAATGACGTCAGTAACGATAATAACAAATAACAGTTATTTACCAGTTAA
>NC_061851.1:27864584-27867084 GCF_019202785.1 Penaeus chinensis | reverse complement strand
GTTACATTTATGCTTGGAATCATATTTTGAGTAACGTAAAGTAACTTCGTTTTGATGTAAGATGGGTATTTTAAGCATGGAAACCATATTCCATGTGACTGAGGACTTATTATTAGTATTATAATCTTCCTTCTTTGAGGCAATTACACTGAAGTAGTTAGACTGTCAGTTTATGCATATCTATTATTTTCACGACTATTCGAGGAAGGAGGTTATGAAGGAAAGTAGGAGGGGAGGGAGAGGAAAGAAAGAGGGGGAAGAGAGAGAAAGGGAGGCGAAGAGAAAAGAAAGAGGGGGAAAAGGGAGAAAGGGGGAAAAGGGGAAGTGAAAACAAGGGAGGGGAAGATGAAAGAAAGGGGGAGAAAGAGAGAAAGGGAGAGGAAGAGAAAATAAATAAGACAGAGAGAGAAAGGGAGGAGAAGGGGAGAAAAACGGGGGTAGAGAGAGAAAGGGCAAGGAAGGAGGCTTAAAGAGAAAGGGGAGGATGGATAAGAGGAAACAAAGGGGACTTAAAGAGGAAAAGAGGATGGGTAAGGGGAATGGGAGAAGGGGGCGAAGGCGATACGGGAGCGAAAGACGAAGAGTAAGAAAGTGAAAGGAACATACGTAGGCTGAAAGTGAGAGGGAAAGAGTGAATTAAGGAAGGCTTGAGAATTGGAGGAGGCGACAGAGCGGGAAAGGGAAGCTAGATTGAAAGAAAAGGAAAAATGAGAGGGATAGTAATGAGGTAAAAAAGAGGAAGGTGGAAGAGGAAGAGAGAAGTACTTTATACTGTTAGTATCATTTGTTTATTAATTTTTTGTTGTTGTTCCATGGAATTTACACGGGTCCCGCTAGTTGCTGTTGTGAATATAACTATTATTATTACTATTACTACTTTTATTATTATCATTATCATTTCTTATTTATCATTGATACTGCCATTACTATTATTATCATTACTGTTATTATTATTAATCACTGTTATATCTACTATTGTTTTTTTATTATTATGATCATTATCATTATCATTATCATTATTATTCCCTTTATCATTTTTATCATGACTGTCATTAATATCATTATTATTGTTATGATAGCGATATTATCACTATTCTAAGTATTTACTTTCCCAATCACTTCCATTAGGTCTTAGTTCTGTGTGTATGTGTGTGTGTGTTTATATGTATATATATATATATATATATATATATATATATATATATATATATATATGTGTTTATATATATATATATATATATATATATATATATATATATATATATATATATATATATATATATATATATATATATATATATATATATATACATATATATATATATATATATATATATATATATATATATATATATATATATATATATATATATATATATATATATATATATATATATATATATATATATATATATATATATATATATATATATATATATATATATATATATATATATATATATATATATATATATATATATATATATATATATATATATATATATATATATATATATATATACATATATATACATATATATATATATATATATATATATATATATATATATATATATATATATATAAAATCCTAAAGTACCAAAAGTATTCAGCCCATTCATTCCTGAATATCCCGCCCCTGCATGCAACATTCACGAGCAGCAACGAGGACCTGTGTACAGCAGGTACCTGTCAGCATATGCGCGGCCATAACCCGGCCGCCAACGCCATTACAAAGCCAACAGCCTCCCGCGGCCTCGTCAGTGCGTTGGTCGAGCAATAATCATCCTGCATTATTGCTGAGCCAACGCTGGCTTCTCTCGGTGTGACTTTAGCCTTTGTTAAATATCTGATCCGTGAGAATTGTTTGTAGTTTTATTTCCTTTTTTTTCACTTATTATTTATTTTTAATTACTATTATTATTATTTTTTTTTTTTTATTATTATTATTATTATTATTTTTTTTTTTTCGGTTGGTGTCAGTCTGACGCTCACACACATACGCAATCGCGTACGCACACATACATAGTCACACACATATACTCTCTTCCTCAGCCAGCCAGTCAGTCAGTCAATCTCTCTCTCTCTCTCTCTCTCTCTCTCTCTCTCTCTCTCTCTCTCTCTATCTCTCTATCTATCTATCTATCTCTCTCTCTCTCTCTCACACACACACACACACATACACACACACACACACACAAATACGTCTACATATTAGAAAAAGTTCTGTACGCAAAACAGGTTTATTGAAAGAGTTTCTAAATTCTTCTCGATTTCATTTTCAGGTCTGGAGAGCTGGGGGAGAGCAGCACGCTACAAGAAGGGCATAGAAGGACAGGCCATTAGGTGGCAGAGGCAGGTCGATAGGTAGGCCTGCTTGTCGAAAGGACGAACAACATAGGCCAAGTCTGAGAATGTGGGACGCAAAAAGGAAGAAGAAAAAACGAGAAAGGGAAAAATAAGAAGGAAAATAGAAAAAAAAAAATAGTTGGAATTGGGT
>NC_061851.1:27839584-27842084 GCF_019202785.1 Penaeus chinensis | reverse complement strand
GTTAAGAACAGTACCAACGCTAATTACGCAAGTATAATTATAAAGTACAACGAAAAATAACAAAATTAAATGATAGATAGAATCTTAAAACGAAAAACGACATAGAGAACTTTAGCAAAATCTTCCCACTAACCTTTCCTGTGACCACGCAGGTGAGATGAAGCTTCACGTGGGCATCAACTTATTGCCATGATACAGACGCCCTTCCTATCATCCTCTGAGGCCATGGGCGTGATGCTCTCCCCCTGTGAGTAGTGGGCGTGTTGGACAAGGGAATACCTCGTATTTGGTCCAGTAGACGCCGCCCATCGTAAATATTCCTACCGCCCTCACCCTCGTCTGCTGTTCCCATTTCGTGTTAATTTAGTTAGCCGTTTGTTCTCTCCTTACCTCTTTCCCCCCTTTCTTTCTATGGCTCTCCTTTCTCTTTCTGTTTTTGAATTCGTCTGTTTCTGTGTTTCTCTTTGTCTCTCGTTTTATTATTTTTCTTTGTCTCTGTCTCTGTTTGGCTATCTGTCTGTCTGTCTGTCTGTCTGTCTGTCTGTCTGTCTGTCTGTCTGTCTGTCTCTCTCTCTCTCTCTCTCTCTCTCTTGTTGTCTTTCCCCTCTTCTCTCTCTCTCTCTCTCTCTCTCTCTCTCTCTCTCTCTCTCTCTCTCTCTCTCTCTCTCTCTCTCTCTCTTGGTCTCCCCCCCCCTCTCTCTCTCTCTCTCTCTCTCTCTCTCTCTCTCTCTCTCTCTCTCTGTCTCTCCCTCTCTCTCTCTCTCTCTCTCTCTCTCTCTCTCTCTCTCTCTCTCTCTTTCTCTCTTGTTCTCTTTCCCCTCTTCTCTCTCTCTCTCTCTCTCTCTCTCTCTCTCTCTCTCTCTCTCTCTCTCTCTCTCTCCCTCCCTCTCTCGCTCTCTCTCTCTCTCTCTCTCTCTCTCTCTCTTTCTCTCTTGTTCTCTTTCCCCTCTTCTCTCTCTCTCTCTCTCTCTCTCTCTCTCTCTCTCTCTCTCTCTCTCTCTCTCTCTCTCTCTCTCCCTCTCTTTTTCTCTCTCTCTCTTGATTTGTCCTTCACTTACTTCCATCGCTTCGTCTATTTCCCTCTCTGTGTCTTCATTCTTCTTTTAAATCTGATTCAGAGAAGGAAATAGAGGATTTTTGTTCGAATGTCTCCCCTTTTCTCTTTCCTTTTCCCTTTAGTCCTTCTCTTGTCTTCTTGTTCTGTTTCTTCTAATGCTCTTTTTAAACTAAATCTTTTCACCAAAGAGACTAAGATCATTCAGTTGGTGAATGGTGAATGTTTATTATTATTATCATTATTATTATTATTATTATCATTATTGTTATCATCATTATCATTATTATTATTATTATTATTATTATTATTATTATTATTATTATTATTATTATTATAATTATCATTCTTCTTCTTATTATTATTTTTTTATTATTATTATTGTTATTATTATTATTATCACTATTATTATCATTTTTACTATAGGGTCGTATTTTTCGCGTTTATGGTATTTTTGGCCAGGTCGCTGTTCATTTCACTGTCTTGTCTGTCTTAAAGATTTATATATATAGTTACCTTAACTCTATACATTTACCTGTGGCTGTTTCTCTATCTCTCTGCCTGACTACTTATCTATCCGATAGTCCACCTGTGTACCTATCTATTTGTCAGCCTTTCGATTTATCTATTAATCTAGTTTCATTACTTTATCTGTTCATTATGATAATCCTTTTTACTATTATTTTAATTATTATTATTATTATCATTATCATTATTACTATCAATTATTATTATTATTATTATCAATATTATCATTATCATTATTCATCATTATTATTATTATTATTATTATTATTATTATCATTATTATTATTATTATCATTTTTATCATTATCATTATTATTATCATTATTATCATTACTATTATTATTGTTATTATTATTATTATTATTATTATTATTATTATTTTATCATAATCATTATTATCATTATTTTTCTTCAAAGTATCTGTTACATCATATTGGTCGTTTCCTTTATAATATCTATGCAGGAATCTATGATAAATTGGAACTTTAAATCGAATTTCGACCAGTGTAAAAGTAGGAAAAATAACAAAACGAATAGAATGACTACCACAAGGAAGAAAGGAAATTAGAATAAGAATAAGAAGTAGAAAGTAAGAGGAAGAAGAAAGGGAAAAATTAATAAGAAAAGTAGAAAGGAAACGAAAGAAATTGGTAAAGATTATTATTATTATTATTAACATTATTGTTATAAAAAAGAAGAAAAATAGAAAATAAAATAAACAGAGGACGAAGAAATAAATTGACTTTTTTAAAGAAAGGAGAAGATTTCTTTTGAATAAATACAAAGAAAAAAGATTAGTAAGAAACAGAAGAGGAAGAAAAAGAAAAAAACAAGAAAAAAGATAAAAGGAGGAGGAAGAAGAAGAAGAAGAAGAATTAAGGGACGCGGCTCACTCTGCAGCATCACTCCAACTCAGCA
>NC_061851.1:27809584-27812084 GCF_019202785.1 Penaeus chinensis | reverse complement strand
GCCGGAGCACAGCTTAATCAGCGACGCCCAAATATCTAAAAATGGACCAACAGATTCCCCTCAAATTAGAAGTAAATCCACGGACATTTCCACCCCTCTTTCACTATCAGGCGCGACAGGCTTCGCTATAAAGCTGTCATCAAAGGTAGTCCTTCCTTCGGCTAGACACGCCCCTCTCACCCCGCCCCCAAATCCCGCCCGTTTCTTGTGGGCGTAGAAGAGGGTCCTGTCTTTATTCCCCTTTCTTCTTGCCCTTCTCGCTGTGTCTGATCTTCTCCCCTCCCTTTTATTGCCCCTTCTCTCCACGCCTTATTCTTGTTATCTCCTTTTTTTTTTCTTTTTTTTCTGTCATTTTAATATCCGAGTTTTCCATATTTTGCCCCCTTTTTCGTTTGCATTTTCATTCCACCTCAGATGCAGACCCTGTGACAGTTTATTACCCTTTTGTAATCTTTCTCGCAAGGATGACCTTTTCCAGTATGTTTTCAAATACTTTCGCTACTTTCACGTCTGAGAAAGAATTTCATCATTCTCTTCCTGCACACACACACACACACACACACACACACACACACACATATATATAAATATATGTGTGTGTATGTGTGTGTGTGCGTGTACGTATATATATATATATATATATATATATATATATATATATATATATATATATATATATATATATATTCCACTGCAGAACATATGCCTCTCTCAATTCACGATTGAGAGGTTATATGGCAGTGCCAACCTTGCCTGATTGGATGCCCTTCCTAATCAACCGCGGTTCGTTTGACTTTCTCAAGGTGATATATCGTTTTCTTGGGCTCGAGCCAGCAGTCAGAGCGCAGGCATTTTTACGACCGCCGCGACGGGGAATTGACCTCTGGACCACGAGGGTCGGAGTCCAGTGCTCTAACCACTGCACCATCGCGGCAGTCATATATATACATATACATATATATATATATATATATATATATATATATATATATATATATATTCATTGGTGTATGCGTGTATGTGCATGTGTTTGTACATGTATGAATGTTGCATGCATAAATACATGTATGCACCTATAAACGGATTTTTTTCTGATTCCTCACTAACTGCCTTGTCCCTACATTTTGCTATCTAGTGTTTGATCTCCATCATCACAATATCAACAGTTACAATCTTTTTACTCTTTTTCTGTTAGTTAAATCATGCATGAGTTATTCCTACCCCTTGTGTCATTCAAGCAATCCCTTTCATCAATGTAGTTTTTCTTTTTTATTCCTTGATTTTTTACTTCTTTTCCCCTCCTCAATTCATTTAATTTTGCCATTTCTAATATTTCTCCTCTGTTATTCATATACGTTCGTTATCACTCTAATGTCCATTTCCAGTTTCATTTTCCTGTCTCTCTTCTTTTTGCAAAACGCATGAAATTAATATCTAAAGAATGCAGCCAGGTGTTAAATTTTCAAACTATTTTTTTTGCTGTTATTCCCAACATTGGCTGATGATGATTGACAGATTTATAAAAAGGACTGTTTATTTTTTTTAGATATTCAGACCTTCATCATTTTTGAAATTATAATTACCATTATTATCATTATATCTTTACTATCTTTACAATCATTATGATAACTATCATTGCTGTCATCATATTTTTACTTTGCTATCGTTATCACTATTATCATTATTAACATTATTACAATTATTACAATTATTATATTTTTTGTTGTTGTTGTTGTTGTTGTTCTTCTTCTTATCATTGTTATTATTATTATTATTATTATTATTATTATTGTCATTATTATCATTATTATCATTATTATTATTACTAATATTATAATTATTACCATTATCATCATCTTTATTATTATTAACATTATTATTTACATTATTGTTATAATAACAAATATCATCATCATCCTTACTATTAATATTATTATCATTATTACTGTTATTATTATTATCATTATTGTTATTGTTATTATTATTATCATTATCATAATTATTATTATTATCACTATTATTATTACTATCATTATAATTACTATTATTATTATTATTATTGTTATTATTATTTATTATTATTATTATTCTAACTATTATTATTATTATTATTATTATTATTATTATTATTATTATTATTATTATTATCATTATTATTACTATTATTATTATTATTATTATCATTACTAGTATTATTACAATCATCATCATCATAATAAAGATAATTGTTATTATTATTTTTATCATTATTATTATTAGTAGTATTATTGTTATTAATATTATTATTATCATTATTATTATTATCATTATAATTACTATTATAATTATTATTATTATTATTACTATTGCTATTATTATTATCATTATTATTATTATTATTATTATTATTATTATTATTATTATTATTATTATTAATATTATTATTACTATTATTATCATTACTGTCATTATCACTTTATAATTATTATTTTTTATCTTTATCATTATATTATTATTATCA
>NC_061851.1:27794584-27802084 GCF_019202785.1 Penaeus chinensis | reverse complement strand
GAAATGGAGTAAGTCGAAGGAAATAATAGACAAAAAAATGACGCATTTATGCAAATGATTGAAGTTAATCAGCTAAAGAAATCTCCAAACGCCCTCGTTATAATCTGCAACGTTGCCAATGTCATTCTGCCAAGTAGAAAATTCACTCGCTTAGGCCACGAGGAGAAAGGGGCCCTGCTGACGCTTTGGTGCCAGGGACTGTACGTAAATACAGGCACCGTGCCAAGAAAGCGGGTGTACTTGGACCCAGTGTGCTTGTCTTCTTGGTCATGTTATTGTCCTGAATCTAGAATATGTCTGTTGACTGTGTTCTGCAATTCGGTGTGACCTGCGAAGAAGAAAAAAAACAGCAAAGAAAGGGGAAAGCATACCCACTGAGGAAGTTATGCATCTCATAAATAAATAGCTTAATATATATATATATATATATATATATATATATATTATATGTGTGTGTGTGTGTGTGTGTGTGTGTGTGTGTGTGTGTGTGTGTGTGTGTGTGTGTGTCTGTGTGTGTGTGTGTGTGTGTGTGTGTGTATGTGTGTGTATGTGGGTGTGTGTGTGTGTGTGTGTGTGTGTGTGTGTGTGTGTGTGTGTGTCTGTGTGTGTGTGTCTGTGTGTGTGTGTCTGTGTGTGTGTGTGTCTATGTGTGTGTATGTGTGTGTGTGTGTGAGTGTGTGTGTGTGTGTGTGTGTGTGTGTGTGTTTTAGTGTGTGTGTGTGGGGGGGATATATACACACATACATACATGCATTCATATATATATATATATATATATATATATATATATATATATATATGTATATACTTATATATATGAATGGTAAAACACTCTTCCGTGTTTATACTATGGTGGAAAATCCCGCAAGGCAAAAGCTATATTTATTGAAAGTGAGGTCAGAGGTGAATTTCGAAACTGTAGTCTCACTTTCAATAAATCTAGTTTTTGCAGTGGATTTTTTTCTACCATATATATATATATATATATATATATATATATATATATATATATATATATATATATATGTATGTATAAATGAACCGTATTCATGTAGAAAAGGTATGAATGAGAAAGACTATCTTCACAATACAAGAGATGTATTTGACCGGTTTCGATTATATCTTCATCAGATGAAGATATACTCGAAACCGATAAAAAGACTGACAAAGAGAGAGAGAGAGAGAGAGAGAGAGAGAGAGAGAGAGAGAGAGAGAGAGAGAGAGAGAGAGAGAGAGAGAGAGAGAGAGAGAATGAGTAGAGGGGAAGGGGGTATAAGAGGGAGAGAAAGAAGGAGAGAGAGAGATATAGACAGACAGTTAGACAAAAGAGAGAGAGAGTAGATGGGGAGGGGGGGGGGGGAGGAAGAGAGAGAAAGGAGAGAGAGATATAAACAGACAGATAGACAAAAGAGAGACAGACAGACAAACAGACAAGAAGAGAGACAGAAAAAAAAAATACAAATCTATAAAGACAGAAAGAGAAAGAGAGCGACAGATGAAATAAAACTCCAATAAACAGGGGAAAAAATAGGCGAGAAAACCACCGCGTCACAGCAAAGATTGCATCACCAAATAATTACTCACGCGATCCATTTTTCAACAACAAGCATGATTCATCACGACACCAACTCCACCCTCCTTAAGTGTGAGCTCCAAGTGATCATTACGTCATCAGTGTAATGAGGAAGCTGCGCCAAGGGAAAGAAAAGGGGAGGGGGGAGAAGGGAGGGGGAGGGGGGGAAGGGGAAAGGGAGAAATAAGGGGTGGGGGAATGGATGAAGAACGGAGAAATAAGGGGAGAGGGGGAGGGGGAAGGGAGAAGTCAGGGATGGAGGAGGGAAAGGGAAGGTAGAAATAGGGTAAGAGGGGGAGGGGAAGGGAGAACTAAAAGATGAGGGGAAGGAAAGTGAATGAGAGAAATAAGGATGTGGGAAAGGGAAAAGGAGAATTAAGGAATTGGGGAAGCAAAGAGAGAACTAAGGAATAGGGGAGGGAATGGGGAAAAGAGGAAATAAGGAATGGGGGAAGGAGAAAGGAAGGGGATATAAGAAATGGAGGAGAAAGGCGAGGGGGGGGGGGGGGGGGGGGGGCGGGGGGAGGAATTGGATAAATAAGGATGGGGGGGGGGGGGGCAATGGGGTAAAGGAGGTACAAGGTATATGGTTAGGAAGGGAAATAGGAGACCTAAGGGACGGGGGAGGGGAGAGAGAAAGGGAGATACAAGGAATAAAGAAGGAGAGAGACAAAAGATAAAGGTAGAAAGGGGAAAAGGGAGATACAAAGAATAGAGGGGGGCAAGGAGAAGAGAGAAATTAGGGCTAGGGGAAGGGAGGAGGAAGGGAGAAACAGAGGGGGTTGCCGAGAGGATATTCGGGGGGAAGGGAAGGGGGTAGAGAGAGAGGAAATGAGGCGAAGGAAAAGTTCGATGATTTGGGATCAGCACAATTTTCCTTCCATTAGAAAGTTTTATGACGTGGAAGTGTCATTTGTTCTTCGCCTGCGTCTTGGACAAGGCCAGTTGAGGTTCTGCCAAGGCGTTCTTTAACCGAGGCGCATTCATGCCCCACCCCTTCCCTCCTCCTGACCTCCTCCATTCTTCCTCCTTCCCTCTTCCCTCCTTCCTCCTTCCCTCCTCCCTTTTTCTCTCCTCCATCCTCCCTCCTCTCCTCTAAAGAAGGAGGTAGGAGGGAAGGAGGGAGGAGGGAGGAGGGAGGAGGCAAAGAGGGAGGATGGAGGAGTGAAGGAGGGAGGAGGGAAGGAGGAAGGAGGGAAGTCCTTCCTCCTTCCCTCCTCCCTCCTTCCTCCTTTCCTCCTCCCACCTTCACTCCTCCCTCCTCCCTCCTCCCTCCTTCACTCCTCCCTCCCCCCTCCTTCCCTCCTCCCTCCTGCCCTCCTACATTCTCCCTCCTTCTCTCCTCCATCCTCCCTCCTTCCCTCTTCCCTCCTTCCTCCTTCCCTCCTCCCTCTTTCTCTCCTCCATCCTCCCTCCTTCCTCCTTCCCTCCTCCCTCTTCCTCCTATCCATCCTCCCTCCTCTCCTCCCTCCTTCCCTCCTCCCTCTTTCTCCCCTTCATCCTCCCTCCTCTCCTCCCTTCTTCCCTCCTTCCTCCTTCCCTCCTCTCTCCTCCCTCCTTCCTCCTTCCCTCCTCCCTCCTTCTCTCCTCCCTCCTCCCTCCTGCCCTCCTACATCTCCCTCTTTCTCTCCTCCATCCTCCCTCCTTCCCTCTTCCCTCCTTCCTCCTTTCCTCCCTCCTCTTTCTCTCCTCCATCCTCCCTCCTTCCTTCTTCCCACCTCCCTATTTATCTCCTACATCCTCCCTCCTCTCCTCCCTCCTTCCCTCCTTCCTCCTTCCTCCTTCCCTCCTCTCTCCTTCCCTCCTCCCTCCTTCTCTCCTCCCTCCTCCCTCCTGCGCTCCTACATTCTCCCTCTTTCTTTCCTCCATCCTCCCTCCTTCCCTCTTCCCTCCTTCCTCCTTCCCTCCCTCCTCTTTCTCTCCTCCATCCTCCCTCCTTCCTTCTTCCCACCTCCCTATTTATCTCCTACATCCTCCCTCCTCTCCTCCTTCCTCCTTCCCTCCTCTCTCCTCCGTTCTCCATCCTCTCTCCTTCCTCCTTCCTCCTCTATTTTCCTCCCTTAACCCCTCTTTCTTTCTTACCCCTCCCCTAGCTCCTCCCTCTCATCCCCCCCCCCTCTCCTTACCCTAAATCCTTTCCCCTTCATTCCCCTCTTTCGCAAAACTCTTGGAGAAATGGAACGTAAAGATAATTTGTTAAAGACGAAGAACGATAACCAAGGACAGGAGATGAAGCAGAATAATTACCATTGCAAAGAAGGCAATAACAACTTTTATGATAAACGAAAAACGGAAAATTGTAGATTAAAAAAAAAAACAAGAAAAAAAAAAACCGCACGCGAAAGCAAAGGAAAATAAATAGCAAAAACATAAATAACAAAAAAGTAACAAACGAAAAGAGAAATACAAAGAAGAGAAAACAGAACCGAAACAAAACCAAAAAAGGTAAGAAAGAAAATATACATGAAAAAAAAAATAATAAAAAAAATAAAAGAAAAGAAAGAAAGAAAGAAAAAAACAACAACAGACAGAAGCAATGAAAAGGAATTTTATGAGCAGCAATGGAGGGAAGGGAAAGTGATTGGGGACCGGACGTGGAACTGTCTCAGAAGGGGAGCTGAAAATTATTAGCTTGTGGGAGAGGAAGAGATAAGATTATCAGGTAGAAAGAATGACTCAAGGGGAATGTCTTGTCTACGAGGGGAAGGAGTGACTGAAAGCGAGGCTGTGGGGAGGGACTGGAGGGAGGAGGGGGGGCGGTGGGGGTTGGGTAAAGGTGCCTAAAATGTGTGAGGGCGTGGGTATGGGTGTGTTTGTGTTGTGTGTGTGTGTGTGTGTGTGTGTGTGTGTGTGTGTCTTTGTTGTGTGTATGTGTCTGTGTTGTGTGTGTGTCTTATGCGTGTGTGTGTGTGTGTTGTATGTGTGTTTGTTTATATTACGTGTTTGTATGTGTTTGTTTATATTACGTGTTTGTCTGTGTGTTTGTCTGTGCATTTGTCTGTATAATAGGGAAGGCGTCCATATACCTATATATTTACCATGAACACATACACGACCATTTTCTTTTCTTTTTTTCCACAACCACAAAAACATATACCGCGCTCTCCCACCTTACCCCGAAAATCTCACCCCTTACTAACTATCTTCTCTCTCCCTCCTCCCTCCTTCCCTCCTCCCACCTTCCCTCCTCCCTCCTCCCTCCTTCCCTCCTCCCACCTTCACTCCTCCCTCCTCCCTCCTTCCCTCCTCCCACCTTCACTCCTCCCTCCTCCCCCCTTCCCTCCTCCCACCTTCACTCCTCACTCCTCCCTCCTTCCCTCCTCCCACCTTCACTCCTCCCTCCTCCCTTCTTCCCTCCTCCCACCTTCACTCCTCCCTCCTCCTTCCTTCCCTCCTCCCATCTTCACTCCTCCCTCCTCCCACCTTCCCTCCTCCCACCTTCACTCCTCCCTCCTTCCCTCCTCCCACCTTCCCTCCTCCCTCCTCCCTCCTTCCCTCCTCCCACCTTCACTCCTCCCTCCTCCCACCTTCACTCCGCCCTCCTCCCTCCTTCCCTCCTCCCACCTTCACTCCTCCCTCCTTCCCTCCTCCCACCTTCACTCCTCCCTCCTCCCACCTTCACTCCGCCCTCTTCCCTCCTTCCCTCCTCCCACTTTCCCTCCTCCCTCCTCCCTCCTTCCCTCCTCCCACCTTCCCTCCTCCCTCCTCCCACCTTCACTCCGCCCTCCTCCCTCCTTCCCTCCTCCCACCTTCACTCCTCCCTCCTTCCCTCCTCCCACCTTCACTCCTCCCTCCTCCCTTCTTCCCTCCTCCCACCTTCACTCCTCCCTCCTCCCTCCTTCCCTCCTCCCACCTTCACTCCTCCCTCCTCCCTCCTTCCCTCCTCCCACCTTCACTCCTCCCTCCTCCCTCCTTCCCTCCTCCTACCTTCCCTCCTCCCTCCTCCCTCCTTCCCTCCTCCCACCTTCCCTCCTCCCTCCTCCCTCCTTCCCTCCTCCCGCCTTCCCTCCTCCCTCCTCCCTCCTTCCCTCCTCCCACCTTCACTCCTCCCACCTTCACTCCTCCCTCCTCCCTCCTTCCCTCCTCCCTCCTCCCTCCTTCCCTCCTCCCACCTTCACTCCTCCCTCCTCCCTCCTTCCCTCCTCCCACCTTCACTCCTCCCTCCTTCCCTCCTCCCACCTTCCCTCCTCCCTCCTCCCTCCTTCCCTCCTCCCACCTTCCCTCCTCCCTCCTCCCTCCTTCCCTCCTCCCACCTTCACTCCTCCCTCCTCCCTCCTTCACTCCTCCCTCCTCCCCCCTTCCCTCCTCCCACCTTCACTCCTCCCTCCTCCCTCCTCCCTCCTCCCTCCTTCCCCCCTCCCTCCTCCCTCCTTCTCCCTCCGCCTCTTCTCCCGGCCTTGGGAGAAGAGAGAACACACATCAGAGAACTCCCGTTGAACCATCTAAGTTCCCTGCCCCGCGTTCCATCAGTATCATTTACATGCTTACGACCAAAAGGCACCTGACGTAGATTTCGCTTATGCCTGGCGGAGGAGTGGGCGCTGGCGTGTGGCGTGGGGGAGGGTCCCTTATTACGGCGCCTTCCCATCGTGATTCCTGAAGGACGATGACGTAACACGCCCGTCTGGCACGAAGTCTCCGGGCCGATGGGCATGATGGGGGTCGGGGGTGGGGGTAAGGGGCAACCCGTCTGTGGCTAACACACCTTAGGGAGGGGGGCAGGGGGGTAGTTATTCAGATTTCATGGCGACTTTTACCCCTTGACCTCTCTCTGGATTTAATGTACGTGTGTGTGTGTGTGTGTGTGTGTGTTCGTTGTGTGTGTGTGTGTGCCTGTGTGTGTGTCATTATGTGTACTTGTGTGTGTCTGTGTATCCGAATTTATATTTCTGTGTGTCTGCATTTGTGTACGTGAATGTGTGTAGGTAGAATATACGGAAGTGACGTTTCCTAAATAAATGACCTGTTTCTGCAGCCCGCCGGCGCGCCCGCACGCCTGCCCATCCACCTACAACACTAAGCTGCGCCGTGGTACAAGCCCCTTCAATTAAGGCGAGCAATTTTCCCAGGGAAACTTGCTAGGGAAACGAGGGATGAAACAACAGGTATTCTAAGCCTTGGGTCGTGGCTGCATAAGGCTTAATATCCAGTGTCCCAATGCAGGAATGATGCAATACCATAAGAGGAAGAGAAATGGATCCGTTGCTCCCCTACTCTTCCCAGGCCCAAAAAATGTCCTCCCCCAACCTCTTCCCCTCCCTTCCCCACCCTCCCCACCTCCCCCACCCTCCCTACCTCCCCGACCGGAAGATTTGTGCGCGGGATATCGTTCTACATTTCTCACTTCATAATATCGAGCTGGGATAAAGATGGTGATGAAGAGGACGACGAGGACGAGGACGAGGAGTACGAAGAGATGAGCAAGGAGGAGGAAGAGGGAGAGGACGAAGAAGAGGAAAACGAGGAGGACGAAGATGAGAACGAGGAGGAGGAGGAGGAGGAGGGAGAGATGGAGAACGAGGAAAACGGGGAGAACGATGAAGAGGAGGAGGGAGAGACGGATAAGAAGATGAGAACAAAAAAGGAGGAAGAGAGAGAAGAGGAAAACGAAGAAAACGGAGAGAACGATGAAGAGGAGGAGGAGGGAGAGAAGGAGAAGAAGAGGAGAACAAGGAGGAGGAAGAGGGAGAGATGAAAAACGAGATAAACGAGGAGAACGATGAGGAGGAGGAGAGAAAAAAGAGAGGAAGAAGAAGACTTACCTCCTGTTCTTGATTACTTGGGAATGAAGATCCAGGACGATTTGTGAGATGGAGTAGACGCGAGATGATGAGTGTTGCAATTGTCCATATATTGCATGGGTGCCCGTCGTTGCATCTGGCAGTGAAGGCTCATGACATAGGGGTTCATGGCCATTCTTATCATAG
>NC_061851.1:27755235-27756984 GCF_019202785.1 Penaeus chinensis | reverse complement strand
AAGGGGAAAGAAAGAGAGGAGAGAGATTAAGGTGATTGCCTGCCCTTTACCAATTCAACCATCGGTATGTTTTCTCCCGGATGTAGGAAGCTGGGTAGTCGACGGGACTGGGGAGAGGGGGAGGGGCAAGGCCCTAAAGCCCTTTCCACTCCCCTCTCCCCTTTCCTTCTTCTCCTCTTTTGCTCTTCCTTCCCCTCTTTCCCTCATCCCTATCCTCCTTAACTTCTCCCTTACTCCAACCTCTCCCTTTCCTATCCATCCGTTCCCTTCTCCCCTACCCCAACCTCTGCAGCCTTTCTCCCTCACTTCACCCCCTCCCTCTCTCTCTATGCGTCATCGTTTCTAGCAGCGGAAGCTAAAATACCAGAGACTAGTAACTCGAGAGCCCTTCTGAGACAGACAGAGAAAGAAATAAAGAGAAAGAGAGAGAGAAAGAAACAGAGAGGGAGAGAGAAGCAGAGAGGGAGAGAGGCAGAGAGGCATAAAGAGTCAAGCTGGAAGAAAGGCAAAGGTCACCCCTTCTGCAGGAGCTGGCATCTTGGAAGACGGTCCGAGAAGCCTTTGGGAAGACGAAAGTCCCGGTAATTAATTGGAGGGTTTCTATTGAAGGGGGCTTAGCATTCGTGACGGCGGATCAAGCCCCGGCACGAGTCCTTAATGGAATTTAGTCCCAATTAAAGGAAGTTGAAGGTGACTCGAACCTTTTGTCGATGGCACTCGAGGGGGGGAAATATGATGATTGCTTTCCAGGCTTTGAGTGAGAAAAAAAGTCGGTTGATAATTTCGGTGGGGGGAAGGAGGGCGACTTTGCGGCTACACGACGCGCGCACACAAAAACACCGCACACACACACACACAACATTACTTACACCAAAAACATATTACACACCACACCACCCCACACACACATCACACACACACACACACACAATATATATTGTATTGTATATATATATATATTTATATAATATTTTATATATATATATATATATTTTTATATATATATATATATTATATATATATTTATATATATTATATATTATTATATATATTTATATTTTATAAATAGGGCTTATTTATACAAAAATGTGTCTGCTCGTAAATTTAACGTAGAAAAACATTTTTTTAAAAAAAATAGGGGAGAGGAAAGGATGCTTAGAAACCGCAAAATAGTTACAAGATGTAAATATCAGACACCTAGGTTTAAATTTAATTTGGACAAGGTGAGAGCTCACAGTCATGATCACCAGAAGCACTCGTATGAAAGTAATTAAACCGGGTGTTAATGAACTTCACGCGCATGAATGAGTTTTCGAAAGCCACCTGTGGGAATGTAGAGCAGATTTTGAAGGCCATTTTGAAAGAAAGTTTCCCCGATGGCATTTTTTTTGCGATAGACAACTTCGCTGGAAGACATACGAGGATGGGATTAGGTGAAGTTTTAGGAAAGATGAAAATTCTAATAAAAGAAGAAAAAAATAATTTTTATACAACTTTTTTTTGGGTTATTTTTCCTTACATACCCCCACACCCTTTATTTATAGTATATTTTGTTAAAGTTCAACTAGCTAGCTGTCTATGCATTTATCTATTATATGTCTGTCTATCCCTCTATCTCTCTGTCGTCTATCTATCTCCCTGTCTATCTGCCTATCTGCTTCCCGTGCCTGTCTGCTTGCGTGCCCCCGGGCCGGCTGTCTGTCAGTCTATCTCTCTATCTTTGTTATGTCTATCTTTCTGTCTATCTAT
>NC_061851.1:27737735-27740235 GCF_019202785.1 Penaeus chinensis | reverse complement strand
TTAAAGACTGAGACTACAAATTCCTTTTTTTTTTTTTTTTTCCTACAACAAAACTAGAAAAACAGTCATCCTACCACCGACACGGTAATACAACCATGTTATCAGTCAGGTTTGTTTAGATTTACTGAACCATAAGTACGTGGGAGCTCTTTCGCATATGGACACATGTTGCTACTATAGTTATTTTTAGCTTTGGTATCTGATACTGTTTTTAGTGATTAAAATCAATGCTTATGTTATCTTTTCCGTTGCCATGTTTATTGCACTTTTATCATTATCATCATCAATATGAGTGTGTGTGTGTGTGTGTGTGTGTGTGTGTGTGTGTGTGTGTGTGTGTGTGTGTGTGTGTGTGTGTGTGTGTGTGTGAGTGTGTGTGTGTGTGTGTGTTACAATCTTATTATTGTTACTTTTATTATTATTACTAACACCATTTTCATCACTTTAAATACCAGTATCATAAACAAACCAAACAATAACTATAAACATAATCCAATCTATGATATTGACAGTACGAATAGTCATAATCAAACAACGATTATGATATCTTAACGTCAATGAAAATAGACAAATAATGACAGTGATAAACATTTATAGATGAGAGTAAACTCGACAAAGATAATCGTCTTATTAATGATAAAAAGTATTAGAAAAGATAATTCATTTAATAAAAACTAATTAATTAGACATATAAACAAAGGAATTTCCAATCACTCGTCGACAGAAAAAAACATTTTCAACATTCGGGAATTACAAGCTTTAACATTTTCTTTCTTTCCAATTAATAAAGTACTAAGTCTGCAGGAAAATCTGTATATCTTTATTACTAGATATTTTTAACAACGAAGTAAAAATGAGGAATATTAAGAGATGTGGATATGTACTGTGCACACATTCACACACACACATATATGTGTGTGAGTGTGCGTGTGTACAAACACACACACATATATATATATATGTGTGTGTGTGTGTGTGTGTGTGTGTGTGTGTGTATGACGAAAGTCTAGATCAAGAAAGAAAAACCGAGAAAATTTGAGATAAAAAAAATTGTAATTATGTTGAGCAAAGCAAAGCAATTTTCACGAGACATGCTTGTTTTACAGTAAAAGGTTGAAGCTTCTTTTAACTTTCTGTATCCTTTCCCAACATCTGTTTGTCTGTTGTTTGTCTTTATATCTGGTTGTGCTTTAGCTACTGATTTCACCACATTTGTCTATTTGTAAATTCATCTATGTACTTATCCATCTATCTATCTATATTTCTGTAAGCTTCTCCCTATATCTATTTGACGTTCTACACACTTATCTGTTCTGATCTATAATCTATATGTTCCACGAATCAGAAACGCTCATTGCTGATTTGTCGTCATAAAGATATCATTTAGAGAACATGAATAGAGTGACAGATGAGGAAGGGCGAGAGGAAAGAGAGGGAGGGAGATACAAGAGGAGACAAAGAAAGGAGAGAGAGAGAGAGGGGGGGGGGGGCGAAAGAGGGAGAGAAGAGGGAGATACAAGAAAGACAAAGAAAAGAAGAGAGAGAGAGAGAGAGAGAGAGAGAGAGAGAGAGAGAGAGAGAGAAACTTAGGTGGGAGGGAAGGGGGAGATACGAGAAAGAGACAAAGAATAGAAGAGAGAGAGAGAGAGAAACTTGGGAGGGAGGGAAGGGGGAGATGAAGAGAGGGAGGGGGTGGGGTGGAGGGATGCAGAGAGTAAGAGAGAGAAAGAGTGAGAGAGTCAGACACATAGCTCGATAGATGGATAAATAGATAAATAGATAGATAGATTGATTGATTGATAGAAAGATAAATAAATAGAGAGAGAGAGCTAAAGGAATGGAGAGAAACAGAGACAAAGACAGAGACAGAGAGTGAGAAATGTGAAGTGAGAGATGATGAGCGGAAAGGGGGATAGGGAGAGTAAGTGAAAGAGAAAGAGACAGGGACAAAGAAATGAAATCAGAGAGGGGCAACCAGAGAGGGAGAGAGGGAGGGAGCGAGAGAGCGAATCAGGCAGCGAGACGAGTCATACTGAAGACAAATTACAGTGAATTACATAAAGAAACCTTACATAGAAGGAGCTGCTCCCCCCTCCCCCTCCCCCCCCCACCTTAATTCCCCTAACTCCAGTCCTCCTCCCTTTTCTCTAGCCCCATCTTCCTTTCTATTTCTTGCCCTCCTTTCTTCTTCTCCGTCCCCTTCTCCTCTTCCCCGTCCTCCTCCTCCTCCCCATTCCCCTCCTCCTCCCTATCCTCCTCCTCCCCATCCTTTTGCACTTCTCCATCCTCCTCCTCCCCCCCATCCTTCTCCTCCCCCTCCATCCTTCTCCTCCCCCTCCATCCTCCTCCTCCCAACCATCCTCCTCCCATCCTCCCCATCCTTCTTCTCCTCCTCCATCCTCCTCCTCCTCCTCCATCCTCCTCCTCCTCCTCCTCCTCATCCTCCTCCATCCTCCTCTTCCCCCATCCTCCTCCTCCTCCTTTATCCTCCTCCTCCTCC
>NC_061851.1:27722735-27725235 GCF_019202785.1 Penaeus chinensis | reverse complement strand
ATACAATAAGAGGATTATTTTCAGGGTTGGACACACTAGTGATTTTTTTCTTCTCCCTGTGATTATTTTTTTTGTATCACTAAGAGAGAAAAGTAAGAGTGTGTTTCTTTATCTGATTTAAATTTGATTTTAGGAATGAATTATTCAGGAAACTGATTTAAAACCCTTTTTATATGGTAGCTAAAGTGTGAAGAACGCAGGAACACAGAATTGGAGGTTTTTGAAGATACGTAAATTGCACAGTTGGTTAGGTCTCTCTTTGACCTCCCTCTCTCTCCCTTTCTTTCTCATACTTTCCATTTCTTTCTCTATTTACCACCCCCTCCCCCCTACCTCTTTCTGTTTGTCTCTTTGTCTTGTCTACTTGGCTGTTTATTTGTTTCCCTTTCCCTCTGTTTCGGTACCTCTCCATCTGTTTTCTCTCAAGTTTTCTCTCACCTTCTCTAAACCTCTGTCTCTCCCACACTTTCTTTCTTCATTTATCGACTCAATGTCTTCAAAAATGAAAACTGCTCTCGTAAAACTACTCAAACTTTCTCTATTTTACTTGTTACTCGCATTCGTTATATTCACTCTATTGATAGTACTCACTTACATTTCTTCTCCCCCACCTGAAATGATAACACTGTCGTCCCTGATGTTGGTAAAAGTGATTGATATATTTACAGCCCCGTCAATATCGACAGTGAAAAAATTAGCGGAAGAGCAATTATAAAGTACAATTATTTCTAGCAACGATATTGGCAATGATTTCTAATGGTCAGTTCATTACCATAAATGCTTTGTGATATGATTGCTTTTCATTCATTATCTTGTAACGAATTTTGCGATAAAAAAAAAAAAAAATTTGTATAATGTTAATAACATCATAGCATTGATGAAAATATTGAAGATGAATAGAATATGGGTGATGTTGATTATGTGTTGTGATGTGATAACAATGATAAGGATATTGAAATGATAATTTGCAACAGGAACAGTAACATTGATATGCATGCCAATAACTTTATTGGTAGTGGTAATAATATAAGCTTCTCTCTCTCTCTCTCTCTCTCTCTCTCTCTCTCTCTCTCTCTCTCTCTCTCTCTCTCTCTCTCTCTCTCTCTCTCTCTCTCTCTATCTCTCTCTCTAACTCCAACTCTCTCTCTCTTTCTCTTTCTCTTTTTCTTTTTCTTTCTCTTTCCCCCCCTCTCTCTCTCTCTCTCTCTCTCTCTCTCTCTCTCTCTCTCTCTCTCTCTCTCTCTCTCTCTCTCTCTTTCTCTCCCTCTCCCTCTCTTCCCCCCCCCCCCCCTCTCTCTCTCTCTCTCTCTCTCTCTCTCTCTCTCTCTCTCTCTCTCTCTCTCTCTCTCTCTCTCTCTCTCTCTCTCTCTCTCTCTCTCTCTCTCTCTCTCTCTCTCTCTCTCTCTCTCTCTTTCATTCACTCTTTCCTCATTCAGACACATCCCATAAACACAGATAACTGAATCCTTTCGTGACAGCTAACCAAGACACTTACAACCTGCTGATTATATTTCAAATGACTGCAAGGTCAACCCTTTACAACGAGCCCAGATGTTTTTCTCCACTCGAGATGTTTACCACGAGATAACAAAGAAGGTTTTTGCCGTCCTGTATAAAACCATCTATTTCGAAATGACACATAATTACTCAAAGGGACTGACATGTAATTCTAGATGACATTTTTTGCTGATATATGAAAGGCCAGGTAGTATGACATGCGATCGAGATGCTGATAACTTATGCTGATGGTAATACTGGTGAAATATGGAGATGTGACGGTGAATTCAAAAAAGTAATGATATTCTTGAAGTTAAATTCTTTACTTTGATATAAGAGAAAACTCTAATTTTAGAGGTAATGTGTAAGATTTAAAAAAAAAAAAATAAAGGGCGGGAGTTACGTAAGGAGACTGAAGAATTGGAAAACTAATAACAGATAAGGAATACTTTTTTTTTTTTTTTTTTTTTTTATCTGAACTTGATGCCTGATGGTCGGTATCTTGATGTAGCTTTGTCTTCTTCAGTAGAGCATAACACTTGACAAAGTTCGTGTCTAGAACTATGAATTAAGTCTGGACCTTTTTCTTCCTTTCTCGTCTTGATTTTGCGACAAAGGTTTACTTCTATAATTACCTCAGTAGAATCCCCATCCCAGTTGTCTAAACAAACCAATAGACGAAATAAAAGCTCTTCTCAACCAACTCGGCCTCTTGGATGCTGTGTCCACCTTTCATTCGTAACAGTTCACATAATGTTTTGTGTCGTGTGGGCTTCCTTACACACAGCAATTTCCCTTAAAAATACAGCTCTCTTGAAGAGGGAAAGTATTCTGAACAGCAAAGGTAGACTAAAGAAAAACAATTCCTTGGTACCCATTTTTTCCATTCCCCCTAACTTGTTCAAAAAACAATTCATAGGTAATAGTCCTAAAGGGTTTTGTATTCTGTTCCTGGAGATGAATAATTCAACCTTAGACAGGCTAAATTTTTGGATATCATATG
>NC_061851.1:27712735-27715235 GCF_019202785.1 Penaeus chinensis | reverse complement strand
TGATTACTTATGAATATGGTGCTACTATTTTGATCATTGTTAGGGATAGCAGTGTGCTTTTTTTTTTTTTTTTTTTTTTTGCAGTTATTGTTGTTTTTTTTCATTATCAATTTAGTCGTGCTTATGAATTCAATAGTAGTAAGAACAACATTATTTACACTGCTACTGTTACACTATTGCAAACACCGTTACAAATATAATGCTAGTATTATTAATGCTACTAATAATAACTAGAATGAGATAGTGTTGTTAATAGTGATGAAAACACTCAGAATAAAAAGAAAATATTCATTATCATATACAACTAATATTGACATTGCTATAAAAGTAGTTTTTCCTCTCGAGGCAGTAGATATTAAATTTGAAGAGTGGAAAAGACAAAAAAAAAAATAAAATAATAATGATAAATAAAAAATAAAAAGTGGCTTTAAAAATATTATACGAAAGAGTTTTTTGTAAACTAAAAGATATATTAGAAACGCTATAGAATTCTTATGGAACTTGAGAATTACAAAAGACACGGTTATTTCAGTTTGAGATCCTATTAAGTTTCAAAACAAATGGAACCAATAACAATAATAGCAATAATAAATGTCAAATAAATGCAACCAAGATATTAGTAATAATGGTAATGATTGACAAAAGGTCAACGGAGGAAGATGAAGAGGGAGATAGAGAATAAAATATGCGGAAAGTCTATTATTAGTGGGTGATAATAACAATAATAACAATGATGATAATAATAAAACAATAGAAATAATATTGATAATTATAATATTAATAGTAGCAATAAAATTGTTTATAACAATAATGGCAATAATATAAATAATAATTATTATTATCACTATTATTAGCAGAATTAATAATAGTATTATCATAACAATAACAATAATAATGATAATAATATAAAAGCAATAATAACAATAATGATGAAAATAATTATAATACAAATAATGATATTAATAATAATAATAATAATAATAATAATAATAATAATATTAATAATAATAATAATAATAATAGTAATAATGATAATAACAATAATAATAAGGATAATAAAAATGACGATAATAATAATAATATTTATAATAATAATAATAATAATAACAATAATGATAATAATAATGATAATAAAAATTGTCATGATAATAATAATAATAATTAAATAATAATAATAATAATAATAATAATAATAATAATAATAATAATAATAATAATAATAATAAAAGTAATGATAATGATAGAAATAATAATAACACTGATAATGATGATGATGATAACAATAACAATAATATCAATAATAATATTTAAAAAAATAATAATGATAATGATAATAATAATGATGATGATGATAATGAAAGTAATATTGAAAATAATAATAATAATTATAAGATGAAGAAGAAGAAGAAGAAGAACGATAATTATAATAGTAGTAGTAGTAGTAGTATAATAGTAGTTGTAATAACAATAGTAATATTAATGATAATAATAATAATAATAACAAAAATAATAATAATTATAATAATAATAATAATAATGATAATAATGATAATAATAATAATAATAATAATGATAATGATAATGATAATGATAATAATAATAATAATAATAATAATTATAATAATAATAATAATGATAATAATAATAATAATAATGATAATAATAATAATAATAATAATGATAATAATAATAATGATAATAATAGCAATAATAATAATAATAATAATAATAGTAATAATAATAATAATGAAACTGATAATAATAATAATAACAAAAATAATAATAATAATAAAGATAATAATAATGATAATAATAAAAATAATAATAATAATAATAATAATAATAATAATAATAATAATGATAATAATAATATTGATAATAGTAGTAATACTAATAATAATGATAATAGTAATAATAATGATAATAGTAATAATAATGATAACAATAATAATAATAATAATGAAAATAATAATAATGATAATAGTAATAATAATAATAATAATAATGATAATAGTAATAATAATGATAATAATAATAACAATAATAACAATAATAATAATAATAATGATAATATTAATAATAATAATAATGTTCGTTATGACGATAACAATAATAATAGCAATATAATAATGCAACAACAGCAACTAACGGAAATGATGTTGATGATGATAATACTACTACTACTACTACTACTACTAACAATAATAGTAATAATAATAATAATAATAATAATAATAATAATAATAATAATAAAAATAATGATGATATTAATGATAATAATAAGAAGAATAAGAAGAATAAGAATAAGAATAAGAATAAGAATAAGAAGAATATTGATAATAATAACAAATAATAACAACAACAACAGTGGTAACAATAATAATAACAGCGATAATCAAAATAATAAAAAATAATTGATGATGATAATAAAAACAGCAACAACAACAATGATAATAATGATGACAATAATCATTATGATACTAATGTTCATAATAACGAT
>NC_061851.1:27677735-27680235 GCF_019202785.1 Penaeus chinensis | reverse complement strand
GATTAATACAGGGCAGACAGACAAACTCACTGGAATATCCCCCTAGAAACCTCTACTAAAGACAGTTTCTTCAACAAGGCGTCAACCATATAACTCTAAAGTGATATGAAGTGATGTGTGTCACATTTCCTATACCGCGGATATGGAGACAATCAATAATGTCTAACAGTCTGGAAACAGTCTTTCCTATTGAAAAGATATCTCTAAATGGGCCATTTTCGAAAGTTATAGGACCATAGAGAGAGGCTGATTTCTGCATTAGGTTTAATCTATATGGTTGTTATATGGATTTGAGCAACAATGGAATAGTTATGGATGTTTTTTTTTTGTTTTGTTTTTTTTCATACTGTATCGTACATATTCTTAACTGATAGTTTTGTGGTGTGTGTGGGGGGGGGGGGGTGCATGCGTGCGTTCGTGTGCGTGTGTGTGTGTGTGCGCGCGCGATTTTACCCGGGAATGGCATCTTCCTACTTCCTCATAATTCAATGTAAGGGTAGGGTCCTCTACATCCTCTCAAAAGAACAAGGATATCTTCCCATAAAAGAAAATAATGAGGCAACACAAGTGCATTCGTATGTGCAGGATCTCCTTCAATAACATAATGACTTTACCTTCAATAACATAATAACCTTACCTAAAGAAACTAACGGCAAAAGAGAAAACTTACTAAGAGTTAGGCATCGCCGATCTCTACATACAGCGCAGTCTAGCCATAACGACGATAAAGGACGCTATATAGTTTTGAAAGACATGAAAAATACCCGGAAAGGCATGAACCATACTCGGGTAATTAGAGTAAAAGGACAAAAAATAATACCTGTCTCGCTGACCAAGCAAACTTTTCCGTAAAGCACCACCCAATATTAATCAAATTATTAAACAAATGACGCACAGTGATAAGACACACAATCAATAAATGAAATTTCGCAAGACATACTTAAATAGCGAATACATGCGGGGATTGCGAGCCCATGAAAAGAAGATTCGGCTGTCGTCCGCGGAGCCGTCAAAAGCATCCGAGGTTCGAATCGCAACTGGTTCGGTTTCGCTTGCCGTTCGAATGAAAAGTCGGATTAGCCGAACGCACACACCCGAGGGAGAAAGGCATAGTGGAATCTGAAGTATTGGGAAGAACTGATATCGAGTAATTAATTTAAGGCGATTAATTGAGACAAGGGGAAGAGGAGACGACGGAGGAAATGAATAGCAAGAGAGAAAATTATTACTAATTTACCTATTCATGTTTGGCTGGATGGTGTCTGTCTATATGAAACATTGATTTACGATTATAATTGAGATTAGATTGAAATTAATTATGTTATTTACGGCCAGTGATGGACATAATAACGACGGTAGTGATAATAATATGTTGCCTTAATTTGCATCCGGACAAACTACAATATTAGTGATCGCACCAGAAGTATGACAAGAAATAGTTATGAGGATAATGATAAATATGATGTCATTGATCATTATTAATGTTATTATCATTATCATCAGCAATTGCATAAAAAGGATGAACATGATGATAAGGAGGATGATGATGATGATAACAATAATACAAACAGTGATAATAAGATAATAGTAATAGTGATAATGATGATGTTAGTTGTAATAATAATGATGACGATAATAATAATAATAATAATCATAATTATTAGTATTGTTATTATTGTTATTATTATTGTTATTATTATGATTATTATTATTATTACTATAAATATTATGATAATAATGATAATGATAATAATAATAATAATAATAATAATAATAATAATGATAATATTGATCATGATGATAATAATAATCATAATAATAATAATAATAATAATAATAATAATAAAAGTAGTAGTAGTAGTAGCAGTAATAATAACAGTAGCAGTAATAATAATAATGATAGTAATGATAATAATAATAATAATAGTAATAATAATAATAAATAATGATAATAATAATAATAACAATAATAATAATAATAATAATAGTAATGATAATAATAATAATAATAAATGATAATAATAACAATAATAATAATAACAATAAATAATAATGATAATAATAATAATAATAATAATAATGATAATAATAGTAATGACGATAATAATAATAATAATAAATAATAATAATAATAATAATAATAATAATAATAATAATAATAATAATAATAATAACAATAAGTAATAATAATAATAATTATAATAAATAATGATAATAATAATAATAATGATAATAATAAATAATAGTAATAATAGTAAAAAATACTACTAATACTACTAATATCAATAGTAATAATAATAATAATACAAAATATAATAATGATAATAATAACAATAATAATAATGATAATAAAAATAATAATAATAATAATAATAATAATAATAATAATAATAATAATAATAACGACAACAACAAAACAACAGCAACAACAACAACAACAATAATAATAATTATAATAATAATAGTAATAATAGTAATACTAAAAACAGCGACAACAATG
>NC_061851.1:27667735-27670235 GCF_019202785.1 Penaeus chinensis | reverse complement strand
TCTCTCTCTCTCTCTCTCTCTCTCTTTCAATTTCTCTGCCTCTCCCTGTTTGACTCATCCTCTCTCTCTCTTTCAATTTCTCTGCCTCTCCCTGTTTGTCTCATCCTCTCTCTCTCTCTCTCTCTCTCTCTCTCTCTCTCTCTCTCTCTCTCTCTCTCTCTCTCATGCATTGTGCATACATGTTATTTCGGTATTCAATTTTAGTTATCACACACTCCTTGCATAAATATTTTAGCATTAGAGTATAATTTCACTTTCGCCAATCGTGTTATCTGAATCTCTCATTCCCTTGTCTTCTTGTCTGCATGTCTCTTATGTAGACGACGCAAAAGGTCGGTTTTCTCTCGTACTTCCCGTCTTGCACTTTAAAACGAACTGGCAATTCATAGCTGTAAGGAAAGTCGCGTTTGCTCTTCACTCCATGCATATTCAGTAGCGTCTTGTGTGTGTGTGGGATTGCTCTCTTATTCCTCGATACTTGCATACTCAAAACAACTTGCCAAGGCCGTTTCTTCGATTGTATATGCAATGTCTCCCATTCCATTTCATCTCTTGCAGATTTATGGCACCTTCCAACGGACTGGATTTTCATTTGCATGTGCAAGATGTTCTGTTTTCTTTTCTTTTCTTATTTAGTCATTGTATTAATTTCCCTTGTGAATAATCAGATCTTGCCTAGAGATGAGACGCAACTAATCGCTTGTTATATTAACACCCTTTTGTTAGCTATTAGGACGACTGGTTACCTATATCTCTGTGGGGAATCTTTACCCGAATCCTTGAAAAAAGGAAAACAACCTAAAAGAAAAAAAAAAAAATGCAAATCCAACCATTTTCGTTTGCATGGTCACTGAGCTTGCATGGAAGGGCGAGATTGCAACAACGTTTCACTGAAATACATATAATACTTTTTGGTTTAATTTTCTCTTCCTTTCTCCCCTGAAAATAATAATATGTACATTCGTCCCCAGCGAAATACAGAAACATATCAGCACCTAAAGAGCTCTGCCTCTGTGCCAGCTCCAATACATGCAAGCCTATTGCAACATCGGTTTATATCAATGTCTGCAACAAAGCAAGTCAGCAACAATATCACATATATTAGTCAACAGGCGACATTACAAAGGAACGCCTCTCCCGATTATTCAACATTTAATTGCAATTTGATTAATTGGATAAGCTGGACCGTGAGACTACGAAACTTGCAAGTACAGTGGAGTTGCAAACGAGCCTGTTAGCCTGCGTCCCTTCGACAATCCCACGGTAGATGTAATTAGGTAATGGACTCGCTCAGTACAGCATATGAATATATTTACGAGAGAGGACGTTGCAAGTCATACTGAGTTTCATATTAAAAACAGGCAGTGATGATGATATGATTTATAGCGATACTGAGTGAGTGTAATTACCTCTATACAGAAGTGTCGTTAATATTTTAGAGTGATATTGACAAACTATAATTGATTCGCGTTAGGAACCAATAATACAGGTAGTAATTCGTGTATCATTATCATAATGCATATGCCATATCCTCATCACTTATAGTAATGAACATAATTATAAAAAATGCTGCATTTTTTATAAACGTCAATAATGATTAGGATTATTGTCCATAATGATTATTATTAAAATGCCTCTATGATGTTCAGTGCTATCACCAACTCATTTTCATTACTGGCATTACATAAACACCTACGTTCTCCATACATATTACAACTAAAATTATCATCACCGCAATTATGTTACATTTCTTTACCAATTGTACTTCATTTTTACTACAGATATAAGCACATACATAACATTGTTATTTACTCTATCTGTCATTTCAAAAACGATGGGCAATAGAATGCTTGGTTAAACAATGTAGTCTATGTGTAACATTATGAGATTATCAGTTCTCATCTGTTTCGCTATTCAGCATTTTTTTGGCATTGCTGCTGTTGTTTTTATCACGTTGAATTTCACGATATAATCTAAATGCCTTATCTCTTCAAATGTTATGATACATTTATGAAGTAAACTCTGCTATCATTTGCTCGCATTTGCGTTACATGAAGCATATATAACCACAAACGATAGATGGTAACACCATTCCCTAAAATAAAAGAGTAAGTGGTTTGAGGTTTCTGAAAAACGACACTAAAATTACAGTATCCTTTAGATTTGTCCCGAGTAAGACCTTAAAATACATCTAAGATACCACCTTGTCCCTCTGAATAACATTTAGACAGGATCTGTAACTCAGGATACGAGTGATGGTCGTTGGTGACTTATGATGCCAAGACAGCAAGGGCGGCGGATGAACCACGACGCCTCCGACAGTGGCTGCATTAATAGGCGGGAGCTCGGATGATGAGAGAGATGGCGAACCCTTCCATCACCAGGCCTTGGAGACATGCATGACCTTGCCTAATGGAACTTCAAGAGCTACTATGAGGCGACGCAGGTTTCAATGGCATTGTCCCTAAAGCCAGAATCCGATATGACATGCCACTTGGAA
>NC_061851.1:27550235-27557735 GCF_019202785.1 Penaeus chinensis | reverse complement strand
AGGAGGAGAGGGGAGGAGAGAGGAAGAGAAAGGAGGAGAGAGGAGGAGAGAGAAGGAGAGGGAAGGAGAGAGGAGGAGAGTGGATGAGAGGGGAGGAAAGAAGAGGAGAGAGGAGGAGAGAGGAGGAGAGGGGATGGGAGGGGAGGAAAGAGGAGGAAAGAGAAGTAAGGAGAAGGAGAGGGGAGTAGAGAGGAGGAGGAGGAGGAGAAGAGGGGAGGAGAGAGGAGGAAAGAGGAGAGAGAGGAGAAGAGGGGAGGAGAGAGGAGGAAAGGCGAGAGAGAGGAGGAGAGGGGAGGAGAGAGGGGAGGAGAGGGGAGAGAGAGCGGGGCGGAGGCAGGATCAAAGTGGAAACCAAAATCCCCACCAATTATGCGGGAGGATATATGTTAACTATGTGTTATATGCAAATACGGTGCAGGCTCGAGATACCGGTGTCAGAAGGTCTATGGGATGACATGTTTGCTCTCTGATTTCTCTCGCTCGGGGGGATATGTCGGAGGGGGAGGGGGGGGGGGGTGAAGGGAGAGGGAGAGAGAGAAGGAAGAGAAGGAGGGGGGAAGTAAGTGAAAGAGATGGACATGTGTAGAGAGTGAGAAAAGGGAGTATACAAATAGAGGTAAACAGATGAATAGAAAGTATCTTCGTGTGTGTGATATATCTATATATATATATATATATATATATATATATATATATAGAGAGAGAGAGAGAGAGAGAGAGAGAGAGAGAGAGAGAGAGAGAGAGGAGAGAGAGAGAGAGTGAGAGAGAGAGAGAGAGAGAGAGAGAGAGAGAGAGAGAGAGAGAGAGAGAGAAAGAGAGAGAGAGAGGATAGAGAGGGACGGACGAAAGACGCACACACGCGCATATACGGATATACACCAGCACACAATAAAAAAAAAAAAAAAAAAAAAAGACAGAGGTAGACACAGAAGCAAACGGGAATAAAGTGTAAACTGACAAAATCGACTAAATCATTGCAACATAGTAATGAAAGAGCCTTAGATGAGGAGAGCATAGAGATAAATAGCATAATAAGGAAAACAGAGGATAATGAGAACGAGGAACATGGATACAGGAAGACAATAAAAGAGGGAGGAAGGAGAACTTCAAGAGAGAGTGAAAATTGCAACAATGAATTCGGGAGCAATGAAAGGAAACAGAGAAATAAAGATGAAAAAGAGAGATTATGAGCGAGAGAACATCAGAAGGGGAAGACGTAGGGAAACATGAATTGAAATGAAGGAGAGAGGGAATGGAAGAATGGACAAGAACAAGAAAGGCAAGAAGGGGAAGGAGGGAAGTTAGTCAACGAAGAGACGGAAAGAGGGAATAAAACAGACAGAAAAATGGAAAAGGGGAAGAGATGGCGTCGAAGATAAAATAGAGGGGAAAGCTGGAACCTACTTTTCCAAACAAAGAAAAGATAAATAAATAAAAAGGGGGGGTATCTAATAGATAATGAACAACAACAACAATAACAACAACAACAACAACAAAACGCATCAATCCTGAGGACAAAAAAAAAAAAATAAAATGATATTTTGATTTTCAGGATTGGATCTTTTCATAATTATCAGTTTAATATCAGGGTTATTTTTCTCCATATTGCGGTTCATATAGTCCTATTTTGCAATTGATTTATTTCATTTCTTAGTTATCTTTTAAGTCTCATACTATGTCATGCTCTTACTCGTTACTTTCCGTAGTTTTCTCTGTTACTTCAACTAGTATCAATTTAGCTGATTTTCTTCTTCTTCTTCTTCATTTTCTTCTTCCTCTGCTTCCTCTTCTTCTTTTCTTCTTTTTATTTTATCTCCTCCTCTGCCTCTTATTCTTATTCTTCTCCTCTTTTTCTACCTCTTCTTCCTCTTCCCCCTCCTCCTAATCTTCCTCCCTCTTTTCCTCCTGCTCCTACTCCTCCTCCTCCTCCTCCTCCTCCTCCTCCTCCTCCTCCTCCTCTTCCTCTTTTCCTCCTCCTCCTCCTCCTCTTCCTCTTTTCCTCCTCCTCCTCCTCTTATTCTTCGTCCTCCTCCTCCTTCTCCTTCTCCTCCTCCTCCTTCTCCTCCTCTTCTTCCTCTTCCCCTTCCCCCTTCTAATCCTAATCCTCATGCTCCTCCTCTTCTTCCTCCTCCTCCTCCTCCACCTCCTTCTCCTCCTATTCTCTTTATCTTCATTTCTTCCTCTTATCGCCCGCTCTTACTCCTTCAAATTTCAGTTCTCTTCATCCTTCTTCTTTTCTCTCTTTCTTTTTTTTCTTTTCTTCCTTTACCGCTACTTCTCTTTCTCCACCTCATCCATTTTTTCTACTTGCTCTCCACCTCCCATTTCCTTCTTCTCCTTCTTTTTCTCCACCTCTGCTTCCTCCTCCACCTTTTCTACTTTATGTCTACTTCCCGTTCCTCCTTCCTCCTCCACTTCCATCACCTCTGCTCTTACTTCATCTTCAGCTCTCGTTTCCACCTTCCTGCACCCACTTTCTCCTTCTCCACTTCGTTTACCTCCACCTCATCCACCTCCATCTCATCCACTTCCTTCACTTCCTCTCTTGCTTAATTTCCACCTCTCGTTTTCTTCTTCTTCTCCCATTTCCTCTCAATCTCCGTCTCCTCCACCTCTTCTCCCACTCTCATTCTCATTCTCACCTCTTCTACTTTTTCCCCTCATCCCTCCCTTATCCACCTTTCCCCCATCCCCCACCTCATCCAACTTCCTGTTTATCCCTCTCCACAACCCTTCCACTCATCCATAGAGAAACGTCATACACAGCGTACTACAGACTGCGACCGAAAGAAGTGGAGTAACAGCTGATCTCGACTCGCTCCTAGCCCAACGGGGGTCTAGGAGGCCACCTCCACCTCTTCCACCTTTCCCCATCTCCACCTCTTCCACCTTTCCTCTCAAATCTACCTCTTCCACCTCCATCTTTCCACCTCATCCATCTGTCCACCTCATCCATCTTTCCACCTCATCCATCTTTCCACCTCTTCCACCTTTCCCCACCTCCACCTCTTCTATCTTTCCCCTCTAACCTACCTCTTCCAATTCTTCCACCTCATCCATCTTTCCACCTCTTCCATCTTTCCCCCTCTTCCACCCTTCCCCCCATCCTCCTTCAACCCCCACCCCTTCCACAAAATACTATAGACCGAAAGACGCGAGGGAACAGCTGATCTCGACTCACTCCCTCGTAGGATTAGGAGCTCGAGACTTCCTTATTGCCTGACGAAGGAAACGCTCTGGCTACTGGTCTTCCTGGCGGCGAGAAGGGAGGAGGAGGTTGGTAGAGGGGTGGAGTGGGGGGTGAAGGGGTGAGGGAGGGGTGGAGGGGTGTGGAGTGGGAGGGGGATGAGGGGATGAGGGAGAGGTGGAGGGGGGTGGAGTGGGAGGGGGGTGAGGGAGTGAGGGAGAGGTGGAGGGGTGTTGAGTGGGAGGGGGGTGAGGGGGAGGGGTGGGGGAGAAAGGGAAGGGGGCTCAGATGAACCTACTGTAAGTCCAGATTCACAAGGATTGGAAGCGGATGCTGCCCCCCCCCCCCCCGACTAATGGGATAGGGCAGGAGAGAAGGATGTGGTTAGGAAAGGTGGGGGGGGGGGGTTTGTTTGAGGGGGAAGGGGGGGGGGCAGGATAGCAGTCTTGCAGGTACGGATTCTGAAGGAGGGCGGGGGGGGATGCTGGAGACCGGTAGAGGGGGGGTGGGGGCTGGAGAGCGGTAGAAGGGGGGTGGGGGTGAGGGAGGGGCAGTAAAGTTCTCCGGATGAGCTCTTTGGGTTCCTGTGGAGTTCACCTTTTTTTAGGGGGCGTGGAGGCTGTCCGAAGGGAAGACCGGGAGAAGAAAATGATGATGATGGAGGAGGAGGAGGGGGAGGAGGAGGAGGAGGAGAAGGAGGAGGAGGAGGAGGAGAGGAGGAGGAGGAGGAGGAGGAGGAGGAGGAGGAAGAGGAGGAGGAGGGGGGGGGGGGGAGGATTAGGAGGAGGAGGAGGAGGAGGAGGAAGAGGAGAAGGAGGAAAAAGAGGAGGAGGAGGAGGAGGAGGAGGAGGAGAGGAAGAAGAGAAAGAAGATGAGGAAGATGAACAACAACAAAGAACAAAAACAAGAATATGAAGAAGAGGAAAAAGAAGAAGAGGAGGAAGAAGAAGAAGAAGAAGAAGAAGCAGAAGAAGAAGGAAAGGGAAGTGTAATTAGTGGGAAAAAATGCATGTTTATTATCTAATTCAGGTAAGCATAATTTAGCCATTATCACTTCTTACTTGACCTTTTTTTTCCCTCTAAAGACAACATTTTGTTTTATCTCCTCTTCCTATTTATCTCTTCCTCCTCCACCTCTCCTCCTCCCCTTTCCAATCCACATCTTAACTTCATTATTCGTTATTTCCTCTTCTTCCTTACCTTATGCCTCTTCTTGTGTTTATACCAACCTTGTATGTAAAGATGCAAGAAACCTGTTGTGCAACTTAAACCTGTGTACCTGTGTGGTCATGCAACGGCAGTCTGATGGATTAATCTGCAAATGGAAGTTTCAGTATGGATCAAGCATGTATTCGCTCTAACCTCGTTCAACTAGTTTCATTAATATTGCTCTGTGTTGATGTTGAACTTGGAAGGTTTCTGTTATCGTTTTCTTTTCATATTTGCATATTTTTTTTTTTTTTTTTTTTTTAAGCAAAAGGGAAAGTGAATCGGTAATGCACCTTCCTTTGTGATTTGCATCTCTGGTTACAGGTTAGATGACTTGTAATTATCTCCTCGAACATCGTCTTACGTTTACCATAGTGTCCCCCTTGACGCCGAAGTCACGTTTTCTTCGGACATCGAACTCCGCCGTATGGCCGGTATTGACTTACATCAGGTATATTGATCTTAATTATGTGTTGGGACTTTGAGGATTACACCTGAGCCCCGCCAACTATGAGACCTTACCTTAATTGAATTTGCTTTAGCCACACGTTTGAGTCCCCCCTCCCGCCGCCCTCTCTCTCTCTCTCCCACTCTCTCTCTCTCTCTCTCTCTCTCTCTCTCTCTCTCTCTCTCTCTCTCTCTCTCTCTCTCTCTCTCTCTCTCTCTCTCTCTCTCTCTCTCTCTCTCTCTCTCTCTCTCTCTCTCTCTCTCTCTCTCTCTCTCTCTCTCCTCTCGCTCGCTCGCTCACTTCGCCTGCCCTGAAGCGAGTGCGATCTCTAATTTGCACGAACACAATTCTCCCACGGAATCCTTTTGCATTATGAAGGATTTGACTCATTCTCATCAGACGGGGGCCTTCAACTCTCTCTCTCTCTCTCTCTCTCTCTCTCTCTCTCTCTCTCTCTCTCTCTCTCTCTCTCTCTCTCTCTCTCTCTCTCTCTCTCCTCCCCCCCCCTCCCTCTCTCCCTCCCTCTCTCACCCTCTCTCTCTCCTTTTTTTTTCTTTTAAAATCGGGTTTATCTCATTACATTGGCGATTGGGGTGGCTTAAACACCGCAGAGCAGAGAACTCGCAAAAAAAATGGTAAGATAAGGTAAAATCAGCCCTAAGACGTGATTAAAAAGGGAGGGTCTGCAATGCACCTAGACATGTTATACTGGCCAACAAGGGATATGAAAGATGGAGTGAGTTAATGGGATGAAGAGGAGGAACAGGGAAGGCAAGATTGAGGAATAGGAGGAAGAGGGAAGGCAAGATTGAGGAAGAGGAGGAAGAGGGAAGGCAAGATTGAGGAAGAGGAGGAACAGGGAAGGCAAGATTGAGGAAGAGGGAAGGCAAGATTGAGGAAGAGGAGGAACAGGGAAGGCAAGATTGAGGAAGAGGGAAGGCAAGATTGAGGAAGAGGAGAAGGAAGGCAGATGAGGAAGAGGGAAGGCAAGATTGAGGAAGAGGAGGAAAAGGAAAGGCAAGATTGAGGAAGAGGAGGAACAGGGAAGGCAAGATTGAGGAAGAGGGAAGGCAAGATTGAGGAAGAGGAGGAACAGGGAAGGCAAGATTGAGGAAGAGGAGGAAGAGGGAAGGCAAGATTGAGGAAGAGGAGGAAGAGGGAAGGCAAGACTGAGGAAGAGGGAAGGCAAGATTGAGGGAGAGGGAAGGCAAAATTGAGGAAGAGGAGGAAGAGAGAAGGCAAGATTGAGGAAGAGGGAAGGCAAGATTGAGGAAGAGGAGGAAGAGGGAAGGCAAGATTGAGGAAGAAGGAAGGCAAGATTGAGGAAGAGGAGGAAGAGGGAAGGCAAGATTGAGGAAGAGGGAAGGCAAGATTGAGGAAGAGGAGGAAGAGGGAAGGCAAGATTGAGGAAGAGGAGGAAGAGGGAAGGCAAGATTGAGGAAGAGGAGGAAGAGGGAAGGCAAGATTGAGGAAGAGGAGGAAGAGGGAAGGCAAGATTGAGGAAGAGGAGGAAGAGGGAAGGCAAGATTGAGGAAGAGGAGGAAGAGGGAAGGCAAGATTGAGGAAGAGGAGGATGTTGAGGGGAAAGAGATGGATGAGGAGGGGGGAAGTTGGGGGGGGAGAGGTGGATGAGGAAGTATAGGAAGGAGAGAAATTTAGTTTAGAGAGGAAATAAGTCGGGAGGATGAGGATGCAGAGGAGATAAGAGGAGATGGAAGAGGAAAAGGAAGAGTAGGAGACGTTGAATAGCAAGAAAGAAAATGAAGAGAAGGAAAATTTGAAGAAGAAAGGGACCGATAAAGAAAATGAATAAGAAGAGGAAAAAATACGGATGATAGGAGACTATGAGCAATCCAAAAATTAGGAAGAGGAGAAAACATAACAGAAGGAAGACAAAATGAGGGAAAGCAGGGAAGACCCAAGATATATTTGGAGATTTTAATTTGGGCGACAGAAGTTAATGAAGGCTGAAAGCTTAAGTGCAGATAAAAAGATAGAAGAGGGATAGAAAACACGAGAAAATTAAATAGAGGATGGACAGTGAGAAAGAGTGCAGGAGGGTGGGAGTTGATGGAGGGACAGAATGAAAGATAAAGAAAGAGAGGGTGCGAGAGTAAAAGAGGATGGATAAGAGAGAGAGAAAGTTGGGGAGAATAGAAACCGGGGGAGATGGGGGAAGAGATAGATAGATAGATAGATAGATAGTTAGATAGAGAGATAGAGAGAGAGAGAGAGAGAGAGAGAGAGATAGAGAGAATTGCAAGCCCGGTTTCATTAGAATGAGCCAAATCCCTCATAACACAAAAGGATTTCGTGGGAGAGAGACAGATAGACAAACAGACAAAGATAGAGAGAGATAAAGAGATAGAGCCAGATAGATAAACAAAGACAGACAAAGACAGACAAACAGAGATTCATGAATTAATATCCTCTTATCCATATCTGTCTACCTTGTTGTACCCCACCCACACACCCTGAACCCTAGCTCATCACCCTCACTCACACTCAGATGAAGCTATCACACACCTTCCACGCGATGAATTCATATCATATCGACGTCGGACGACCTGCAGCCTTACCCGAAATGGCCTGAATAGTTTCCTCTCAGTCACCCTAGATCAAGGGTACATTCCACGAAATACAACGCAGGGTGAGA
>NC_061851.1:27530235-27540235 GCF_019202785.1 Penaeus chinensis | reverse complement strand
CAGTATTATTATCATTATCAGTATTATTATCATTATCAGTATTATTATCATTATCAGTATTATTATCATTATCAGTATTATTATCATTATCAGTATTATTATCATTATCAGTATTATTATCATTATCAGTATTATTATCATTATCAGTATTATTATCATTATCAGTATTATTATCATTATCAGTATTATTATCATTATCAGTATTATTATCATTATCAGTATTATTATCATTATCAGTATTATTATCATTATCAGTATTATTATCATTATCAGTATTATTATCATTATCAGTATTATTATCATTATCAGTATTATTATCATTATCAGTATTATTATCATTATCAGTATTATTATCATTATCAGTATTATTATCATTATCAGTATTATTATCATTATCAGTATTATTATCATTATCAGTATTATTATCATTATCAGTATTATTATCATTATCAGTATTATTATCATTATCAGCATTATTATCATTATCAGCATTATTATCATTATCAGCATTATTATCATTATCAGCATTATTATCATTATCAGTATTATTATCATTATCAGTATTATTATCATTATCAGTATTATTATCATTATCAGTATTATTATCATTATCAGTATTATTATCATTATCAGTATTATTATCATTATCAGTATTATTATCATTATCAGTATTATTATCATTATCAGTATTATTATCATTATCAGTATTATTATCATTATCAGTATTATTATCATTATCAGTATTATTATCATTATCAGTATTATTATCATTATCAGTATTATTATCATTATCAGTATTATTATCATTATCAGTATTATTATCATTATCAGTATTATTATCATTATCAGTATTATTATCATTATCAGTATTATTATCATTATCAGTATTATTATCATTATCAGTATTATTATCATTATCAGTATTATTATCATTATCAGTATTATTATCATTATCAGTATTATTATCATTATCAGTATTATTATCATTATCAGTATTATTATCATTATCAGTATTATTATCATTATCAGTATTATTATCATTATCAGTATTATTATCATTATCAGTATTATTATCCTTATCAGCATTATCATCCTTATCAGCATTAGTATCCTTATCAGCATTATTATTCTTATCAGCATTATATCATTATCATTATTATTATCCTTATCAGCAATATTTTTCTTATCAGCATTATTATCCTTATCAGTATTATTATCCTTATCAGCATTATTATCCTTATCAACATTGTTATCCTTATCAGCATTGTTATTCTTATCATTATTTATTTTGTTAGTTAAATTAACATCATGAAATTAGTACATTCATATGAAAATACTGGAATTTATACTAACAGCTAAGATGAAATGTCAACCCAGAAGCAGACAGTTTCAACCACCTTGGCCAATTCGCTCTTCACGAATAACTGATATAGTGGCATTGTTAACAGTTCCTTTGAGTGTTCGGTGGCAAGCCATGTGTATAATTCATGGCTGTCTCCTTGCCTGGTTTTGAACACGACGTGGAAAATCGTATTTCCAAAGAGATTCATTATGACTGTAAATGCCTATTTCAATATAGTTTATGTGCAGGTAGTCTGTTTGGGAAGAAGACGGTAGAAGTTATGAAACAATGAATGTGGAAGTATACATTTTCTTAGCAAGCTGCTTTTGACATTTGATTACACACACACACACTCACACACACACACATATATATGTATGTGTGTGTGTGTTTGTGTTTCGATTAGACAGATGGTATGAAATTTCTTTCCACTTTCCAACACTACACTAGTTCGGGAGATTTGGAGTTTTTGGGAATGTGGAGCCACCCCTTAATGATCACTGCTCCCAGGTCCTCTCTCACCTAGAGAGGTAGCACCTGAAAGGGGTCCCAATCCTAGTGTTGGGCAGCAGTAACATTAGTGCCTAGAACTGACGGAAGAACCATTTCGATGGTCAACGGTAGATCGAAGGATAACAGTAGACAGGTCATTTATCCTGACTTTGGTTGCTGTTCTGCGGGTGGAGTAGTTCAACCAGCAACTGGTTGCCAACCTCCGGACCGGAGATGGTACATGATAAAAAAATAATTTCTAACACTACAAGTTTACCTAACTTTACTCTGTATTTTGTGATCTGTTTACACAATAACATTTCCGCGTCCCCATTTGTTAGCTTGTTATGTGGTTTCCTTAACCTCTTACCGGGTCACTTAGGGTATTATCATAACATGAGGTAAGTGATGCTAAACCACAGGCTAATTAACAAGATTTAATTATTTATTCACAGGACCAGTGCAAATACAGATTGGGAGTTCTGTTCACGTTCATCCATCATAGTGCAATGTTGTCTATTCTCCACAAACAAATTCCTTTAATCTTTTTATTTGTTGCCAAATTAAAAGCACAATAATTAACGTTATTCCCTCATGTACGCATATTCGATTAGCTTTTACCTTATTTTACTCATCACAGGACTCATTTTGTTTACACTCTTACTACTCATACCATGACCTCTTTCCCATGACCCATCCCTCCCTCTTTTCACACCGTGTTCTTCACTGGGTCAACGTGCGGGTCATTCCAGGATAGGCCATCGACCACCCGAGGGGGATCTAACTACTTAGAAAAACATAGGACACATTTAAGATCTTGTCACAGCTATATGATGTTATGGGTAGTTTGTTTTACAGTACAGGAACACGGCTTTGAATTCATAACAGTAAATAGCATTTCAATAATAAGGGTAAGAACGTTAAGATAATATCAAAATTATCAGATATTGATAGTGATCGATAATGATAGTGATGAAGGTTATTTATATTAGGTAAATTGATATTCAACCAGATTATATTTCAAGACACGACGAAGGGAATAAATATCATGGATAAGCATTTTAATAACCACGGTTCCCACGCGTCTTAAAATCTTAAATGGATTTGTATTATTCTCTCCTCTGTTCCTCCAATCCTGTTCCTGAAGTTCCTTTGTCTCCGTAGTATACAGCAACCAGAGGAAGGCGGGTCATCGGGTCACCTGAGGTCATACACAACCCGAGGGGTGTGTGCTTTGAGAATAAACAAACTTGCCATTGTTCTTTTGTCTTTTGCTACCCTTTCATATATTCACATCGTTTTTAAGATATTTATTATTATTGTTGAAAACCATACAATTCGTATTCGTGTTCGTATTCGTATTCGTATTCGTATTAGTATAATAATAATAATAATAATAATAATAATAATAATAATAATAATAATGATATTAATGATAATAATGATAATAATGATAATAATTATAATAATAATAATGATAATAATAATAATGATAATGATGATAATAATAATAATGATAATGATGATAATAATAATAATGATAATGATGATAATAATAATAATGATAATGATGATAATAATAATAATAATGATAATAATAATAAGGATAAAAATTATGATTACAATTATGATAATAATAATAATAATAATTATTATTATTACTCTTATTATTATCATTATTATTATCATTATTATTATTTATTATTATTATTATTATTCATTGTTATTATTATTACAATTATTATTATTTATTACCTATTATTATTAATATTACTATTCATTATTATTATTACTATTATTATTATTCATTACTATTATCCATTATTATTATTATATTATTATTTTATTAATAATATTATTATTATTTACTATTATCATTATTATTACTATTTATCATTATTTATTATTTATATTTATTTTCTTATTAATATTAATATTATTATTACTATTATCATTCACTAATTATTATTATTCTTAATTTTATTACTATTATTATTATTATTACTATTATCATTATATTACTATGTATCATTATTATTCTTATTATTATTTTTATTACATCTTATTATTATTATATATTATCATAATTATTATTATTATTATTATTTTTATTAATATTATTATTATTATTCGTATAATAACAATAATGATAATGATAACATGATAATAATAATAATAATAATAATAATAATAATAATAATAATAATAATAATAATTTATCATTATCATTATCATGTTTATCATTGTAATGATTATCATTTTCTTGTTATTATAATTATTATTTTGAAAATTATATTCATATTTACATTTACAGTTATATAAGTATGATGATTATAATCATTATGATGATTAAAATTATATTTATAATTACCAATGTTAATAATTATAATAATAATTATTATCATTATCATTTTCACTATTACAAAAATCATTATTATTATGATAATGACATTTATCTCAAACATATATACAATATTAAACTTCCCTCTAGTACCTAGTAGTCGGTCAGCTAATATAAGGCTATATGGATTTTCCTGTAACCCCCCCTGCCTCCCACCACCTCTCCGCGTCCCGAGTGATTCATCCCTTTGTCCCCATCAATCCTCATAACCACAGCTCCTTCCCCGTCTTCCCCGTTCCCCATGAAGCCCCACAAAACCGCCATACTAGCCGCATTCACGTCAGTATCAGCTTGAGCATTGTGCTGTGTGTAGTTCCGAAAAAAAGCTTTATGCAAGATGAAGTTAAAGACCTTGATGAGGGGAGAGCGTGGTTCCCTCTGGTTGGAGAACAAGACCTGTAATGGAGCTGGTGAGCCTTCTAGCGACCACGAGCCGCCGCGACGGAAGGAGTACGTCGCGGTGCCTTCGGAGAGCGATGAGCAGCTCGTCCCAACCGTCGCAGGGGAATCCCAGGGCGTCAAGAAAGAGCCGGGAGAGTATCGAGACTACGAAGAGCCTCGTCGGGGCGACCACGGAGGCCTCGCCGCTTACCCACCTCGAGGGGATTCGCAATTTTTTGAAGAGCTCGAGTACCCGGAACCGTCTCATCCCGGGGATCATAGCCATCAGTACCAGGCTCGCGTCGAGGAACTGTTGCAGCGCACTCGGGATTATGTTCAACTACAACGGATGTCGCAGTTTTACCAACAAGCAGGTTAGTGAAGTGACTTTGTAGGTTCAATGTACGTAGTGAATGAATTATGTTGTATATTAATTTTGTGTATACTGCAAGGTTTAGCATGATTTTCAAAGTGTATTCTTTATTTCAGCTGCTATGCAAATGGGCTTGTTACCCTACCCGTATCCATTCGTCGTTGGAGCGCCCGATATGTATGCCCGAACCCTCTCCACTCCCATGGTCCTCCCCAGTCCAAGCCATCCACTCTATAGGCCAACTCCGCAGGCATCACCGAACACAGAGCTATCTAACGTCTCAAGTGAATTCTACGATGATGAATCCCTTGAAAACGAAAGTCCCGTGCAAGAAAGAGTTCAGCCTCCGCAGGATAGCCCCGTGTATCCTTCTGTCCGGTCCGACAGCCTCCCGGCTTACCATGATGGGAGATACATCAAGCAGGAAAGCACCGAAGATGCTCAACCCGAAGCATCTGCGCTTCCGCAAGAAATCCGTCTGCCAATGGCGTCGCCCAATTTTATGAATTCTCTAGTCGCAGGCTCTCCCTGGCGACCCGTTCCGGACAGCATCGGCGTCCAAGTGAAAGAGGAAGAGAGAAGTCCCGTGATCGGCCCGTTGCGGAGGACCCGGGCTTCCACTCGGGCCAAGAGAACGTCCGCTGTTTCTTTGGATGAGCTAGACGAAGAATCAAAAGTCAGCGACCGTGGATATTTCCCAAGGTAAGTTTCTAGGCTGAATTGTCTTCCATTTTCTAGTTAACATCTACATGTTGTATAAGTAGTCGTATGCCAACCTTGCTACAAAGGTTTCCCATTCTCTCCAGGTATTACGAGTGCGGCGCTTGCAACCTGCGAATGCGTTCCCACCAGGGGCTCAACAAGCACTTCTCTTCGCACGGCTCCAACCTGCCCCACCTCCCGGCCGTCTGCGCCATCTGCCGGCAGGCCCTTCCAAACGCCTTTGAACTTGACAACCACGTCCGCACACACGATGACGCGGGAAAAGAGCTTCTACAGAGGCGGCGGGCGGAGAGGGGCGTCAGGAGGCGTCACGAGTGTCCTCACTGTGGGAAGTCCTTAGCCAAGCGGGACAGCCTTGTGGAACACATGAGGATACATACCGGGGAAAAGCCTTACACTTGTGAGCATTGTCAGGAGTCTTTTCGGTCTTGGTCGATGTACTGGGAGCACATCCGACGGCACAGAGGGATGAAGTACAAGTGCGCCACGTGCAAGATGGAGTTCAAGGACCAGTTCTACCTGCAGATGCACAGCTGTAGTTTAAACGTCATGCTAAAAGGATGATATTTGCTGAAATTTTGCAAACGTGTAAATAAATGTTTTCTTACTAAACTGACTTTTAATCAAAACTCAATGAACATTTTCATAACTACGAATGAAATGCAAACTAAAGAAATATTAATGGTAACAGTGGGACATATCCTATATATCAACTAAGATAACTTGCTGTCAAGACTTCCCTTATGTTTGTATTCCATTTTCTATAATTTGCTTATGAAATTAGATCTAACATATGTGTTTGGTAAGTAAACGAATTTGTTTTTTCTACTATATAGTCGTTTACTGTTCCATCTTCATTCACGTTTTTCATTCAGCCCTTTAATTGGCTCTCCCATTCATTTTTTTTTCAATTGATGTGGTGCGCCTATGTAGCAACCTTCATTACCAGATTCCTTGTCAAATCCCCTTTCCCTCTCCTCTCCCATTCCCCCGTATTCCCATGCAGGACGAATCCTTACCCCTCCTCCTCCGCTTCAACCCTCAGTCGTTTCCTCTACCCCCTACTTCCAGCTAGGCCGTGTCCCCCCCCCCCTACCTACAGCTAGGCCGTGTCCCTTAACATCTAGGCAGTTCCACCCCCTCCTCCCCGTCCCACGAGTCGCCCCCCCCCCCACACACACCACACCACACATAGGACGCCGTTTCCCCCCCCTCCCCCCCCAAACCCCCCCCCTCCCCCCTTTTCTTCTTCCCCCCTTCCCTCTCTTCCTTCAAATTTTTTGTTTTGTATTTTGGGCGTCGTTTCTTCTGTTTGGGCCCTGTTTTCCTTTTTTTTTTTTCTTTTTTTTTCTTTTTTTTCTCCCTCCTTTACTTTTTTTTGTTTGAAAGTTTTTTTTCGTTTTGGGGTTGTTTGTTTCCCTTTTTACTTTTTTTTTTTAATGTTTCGCCCTTTTCGGGGTTGTTTGCTTTTGTTTCCTTTTTTTTCTCTTTTCCCCTTTTACTTTTTTGTTTGGAAAAATGTTTTGGTCTGTTTTTGTTTTCTTTTGCCTTCCCCTTTTTTTTCTTCCTTCTTCTCTCTTCTTTCTTTTTTTCTTCTTTACCTTTTTGGGTTTGTTTGTTTGGTTTTTTTGTTTCTCTTCGGTTTCCCTTTTTTTTTTTTCTTCTTTCCTCTCTTCTTTTTTTTTTTTTTTTTTTTATTTTTTTGGGTTTGTAGGGTTTGGGGTTGTTTTTGGGTCTTCTGTTGTTTGTTTTTTTTTAATTTTTTGTTTTTTTGGGTTTGGTCGTTTTTTTGTTTGTTTGCCTTTCTCCCCTTCCCCTCTTCTCTCCTTTTTTTTTTTCCTTTCTCTTTCCCCCCTCTCCCTCTCCCCCTTTCCCCCTTTCCCTTTTTCCCCCCCTCCCCTTTTCCCCTTTTCCTTTTCCCTTTCCTCCCCTCCTTTTTTCCCCTTTCCCTCTCCCCCTTCCTCCCTTCCCTCCCTCCCTCCCCTTTTTTCCCCCCTCCCCCCCTCCCCTTTCCCTTTCTTCCCCCCCTTTTTCCTCCCCTCCCCCCTTTTTTTTCTCTTTTCTTTTTTTCTTTTTTTTTTCTCTTTTTTCTTCTTTTTTTCTTTTCTCTCCTTTTTTTCTTCCCCTTTTCTTTTTTTTTTTTCTTTTCCCTTTTTCTTTTTCCTCTTTTTTTTTCTTTTCTTTTTTCTTTTCCTTTTTTCCCTTTCCCTTTTTCCCCCTTTTTTTTTCCCTTCCCCCCCCTCTCCTCCCCCCCCCCTTTTTCCTTTCCCTTTTTCCCCCCTTTCCTCCCTCTTTTTCCCTCTTTTCCCTTTTTCCTCCCTTTTCCTCCCTTTTTCCCCCCTCTTTTTCTCCCCCCTCTCCCCCTTTCTCCTCCCCCCCCTCCCCCCCCTCCCTCCCCCTTTTCCCTTTCCTCCCTCTCCTCCCTCTCCTCCCTCTCCTCCCTTTTCCTCTCTCTCCTCCCTTTTCCTCCCTCCCCCTCCCCTTTTCCCCCCTCCCCCCCTTTCCCTTTTCCCTCCCTCTTCCTCCCTCCCTCCCCTTCCTTTTTTTTCCCCTTCCCCCCCCTTTCCCCTCCTTTTTTTCCCCCTCCCTCCCCCTCCCTTCCCCCCTTTCCCTTTCCCTTTTCCTTTTCTTTTCCCTTTTTCCTCCCCCCTTCCTCCCTCCCCTCCCTTCCCCCCTTCCCCTTTCCCTTTCCTCCCTTTTCCTTTTCCCTTCCTCCCCCCTTTTTCCCCTCCCCCCCTTTTTCCCTTTTCCCCTTCCCTCCCCCCCTCCCCTTTCCCTTTTTTTTTTTTTTTTTTTTTTTTCCCTTTTTTTCCCTTTTTCCTTTCTTTTCCCTCCCCCTTTTTCCCTCTCCCCCTTTTCCCTTTTTTCTCCTTCCCTTTCCCCCCTCCCTTCCCTTTCCCCTCCCCTCCTCCCTTTTCCTTTCCCTCTCCTCCCTCTCCCCCCTTTTTCCCCCTCCCCCCTCCCTCCCTCCCCCTCCTCCCCCCTCCCCCCTTTCCCTCCCCCCCCCCTCCCCCCTTTTTCCCCCTCTCCTCCCTCTCCCCCCCTCCCCCCCTCTCCCCCTCCCCCCTCCCCCCCCCTCTTCCCTCCCCCCCTTCCCTCCCTCCCCCCCTTTCCCCCCTCCCCTCCCTCCCCCCTTTTTTTTCCCTCTTTTCCCTTCCTCCCTCTTCCCCTCCCCCTCTTTTTTCCCCTCCCCCCCTTCCCCCCCTTTCTCCTTCCCCCCCTTTCCCCCCTCCTTTTTCCCTCCCCCCCTTTCCCCTCCCCCCTCCCCCCCTTTTCCCCCTCTCCTCCCTCCCCCCCTTTCCCCCTCCCTCCCCTTTCCCCTCCCCCCTTCCCCCCCTTCCCCCTTTTTTCCCCTTTCCCCTCCCCCCTCCCCCCCCTCCCCTCCCTTTTCCCCCCTCTCCTCCCCTCCCCCCCTCCCCCTCCCCCTCCTCCCCCCTTTCCCCCCCTTTCCCTTCCCCCTCTCCCCCCTTTCCTCCCCCCATCCTCCCTCTCCTCCCTCCCTCCCTCCCCCCTCCCTCCCTCCCCCCATCCCCGACCAGCGGCACCACCTCAGCAGGGCGCAGGTGCCAGTATAGGAATTCAATTTGTACATCCGTAGTCTCTCTGTGTGAGCTTTTGGGCCTCATTCCTCAAAGAGAGTGTTTTTGAATTGGGGGGGGGGGGAGGGGGGGGACTGGATCTTTGTTTCGTTCAGAAAGATGTGTTTATTTATTTATATATCATTATTATTATTATTTTAGTTTAGTTTTTTATTTACATTCTGTAGCTTTTTTGGGGGGAGGGGTTATTGGGGGGGGGGGAGGTAAGGGAGGTTAGTTTTGTGGGGTTGAGCTGTTTAGGTTTTCTCTCTCTCTCTTACTCTTTTTGTTTGTATGTTTGCGTCTGTCTGTCTGTCTGGCTGTCTCTGTCTGTCTGTCTGTCTCTGTCTGTTTGCCTCTCTCTCTCTCTCTTTTCTCTCTCTCTCTCTCTCTCTCTCTCTCTCTCTCTCTCTCTCTCTCTCTCTCTCTCTCTCTCTCTCTCTCTCTCTCTCTCTCTCTCTCTCTCTCCTCGTTCTCTCGCTTTCTCCTCTCTCTGTTCCTTCGTTTTCCCTCTCGCTCTATCCTCAACTACCCATCTCCCCACTCTCTTTAAAGATGTTGTTTAGGTGAAATGTAATAGCCAAAATGTATTTTCCTCGCCTTTTTCAGAAAATAAATATTTCGCAGAATTGTTTTTTAGTAGGAAGAATAGTAGTCTTACTCTCTCTCTCTTTATATCTATCTGTCTATCTATCTATCTATCTAACTGT
>NC_061851.1:27517735-27525235 GCF_019202785.1 Penaeus chinensis | reverse complement strand
TCGAGTTCCTTTCCTTCTTTTTTTTCTTTTCTTCTTCTTCTTCGATTTCTTCATCTTCTTCAATTTCCTCGTCTTCTTCTTCGATTTCTTCTTATTTTTATATTTCCTCTTCTTCTTCTTTTCTTTTTTTCTTCTTCTTCTCTTTTTTTTTTCTTCGATTTCCTCTTCTTCTTTTTTCTTCTTCTTCATTTTCTTTTTCTTCTTCTTCTCTTCTTCATCATTTCCTGTTTCTTCTTCTTCTTCTTTCTTCTTCCTCCTCTTCGATATAATCTTGCTCATCTTCCTGATTCTCCTTCTTGTTTTCCTTATGCTTGTTCTTTTTTTTTTTTTCCTCTTCTTCTTTTCCATTTCCTTCTTCTTCGATGTCTTTGTCTTATTCTTTTCGTGTTTTTCTTCTTTTTCATTGCCTTCTTCTTCGATTTCTTCTTTTTCTTCTTCTCTTCGATATCTTCTTCTTCTTTTCTCCTTCTTCTTCTTCGGTTTCTTCTTCTTCTCCTTCTTCTTCCTGTTCTTCTTCTGCTTCTTTTCGTCCTCTCCTCTTCCTCCTCCTCCTCTTCTTTCTTCTTTCTTCTTTCATTTTCTTTTTCTTCTGCTTCTCCTCCTCCTCCTTCTTTTTCCCCTTTTCTCTCCTCCTCTCCTATCCTCCTCCTCTTCTTCCTCCCTTTTCTTCTTCTTCTTCTTCTTCTTTCTCCATAGTTTTCGTTTATATATATATATATATATATATATATATATATATATATATGTATATATATATATATATATATATATATATATATATAAATCTCTCTCTCTCTCTCTCTCTCTCTCTCTCTCTCTCTCTCTCTATATATATATATATATATATATATATATATATATATATATATATACGTATATATATGTATATACATACTTATATATATATATATATATATATATATATATATATATATGTGTGTGTGTGTGTGTGTGTGTGTGTGTGTGTGTGTGTGTGTGTGTGTGTATGTGTGTGCGTGTGTGTGTGTGTGTGTGTCTTCACCACCACACAACCCAAAGCCCTGACGAAGCCCATCCCGCGGAGCTCCGCAATCCGTCCGCTTCCGCTGCGCAGACAGACTCCTCCGGACTTCCTCGGCGCCGCTGTGGTGTGGCCGCGGAAGTGCAGGTTGCAACCCCCTCGCGCCGGCCTTTGCAGAGCTTAGTACCGGCGTGGCTTCCTTTATCTCGTCGTTCTTGCGTCTTGTGTTATCTTTCTTGATTCTTTTCTTGTCTTTCCTTGTTTTGTTTTATCATATGTTTCTTTCTTTTTATTTATTTTTTTTTTTCCATGTATTTTTCTCCTCTTATATTTCTTGCTTATTCTTTTTTTTCTCATTTTTTTCTTCCTTTTCGTATTTATTAGAGGAGGAAGAGTATGATGAGAGGGGAAAGGAAGAGTAGGAGGAAGCAGGGGAGGAAAAAGAGTAGGAGGAAGGGAAGAGTAGGAGGAAAAAGGGGAAGAGGAAGGGAAGAGTAGGAGGAGGAAGAGTAGGAAGAATGGAATATTAGGAGGAGGCAGGGGAGGAGGAAGGGAGGAGTAGGAGGAGGCAGGGGAGGAGGAGAGTAGGAGGAAGGGGAGAGTGGGAGAATGGGAGGAGGCAGAGTAGGAGGGAGGGAAGAGCAGGAGGAGGAAGAGTAGAAGGAAGAGTAGGAGGAAGATGAGTAGGAAGAGGAAGAGGAGGAGGAAGGGAAGAGCAGGAGGAGGCAGGGAAGGAGAAGAGAGGAGTAGGAGGAGGCAGGGGAGGAGGAAGGGAGGAGTAGGAGGAGGCAGGGGATGAGGAAGGGAGGAGCAGGAGGAGGCAGGGGAGGAGGAGAGTAGGAGGAAGGGGAGAGTGGGAGAATGGGAGGAGGCAGAGTAGGAGGGAGGGAAGAGCAGGAGGAGGAAGAGTAGGAGGAAGATGAGTAGGAAGAGGAAGAGGAGGAGGAAGGGAAGAGCAGGAGGAGGCAGGGAAGGAGAAGAGAGGAGTAGGAGGAGGCAGGGGAGGAGGAAGGGAGGAGTAGGAGGAGGCAGGGGATGAGGAAGGGAGGAGTAGGAGGAGGCTGGGGAGGAGGAGGAAGAGAATGAGGAGCAAGAGTAGGAGAAGGAAGAGTAGGAGGAAGAAGAGTAGGAAGATGAAGAGGAGGAGGAAGAGTAGGAGGAAGGGAAGAGCAGGAGGAGGAAGGGAAGAATAGGAGGAAGAGAAGAGTAGGAGGAGGCAGGGAAGGAAGAAGAGTTGGAGGAGGCAGAGGAGGAGGAAGGGAAGTATAGGAGGAGGAAGGAATGAGTGGGAGAATGGGAGGAGACAGGGGAGGCGGAAGAGTAGGAGGAAGGGAAGAGTAGGAACAGGCAAAGAAGGAGGAGGCAGGGGAAGAGGAAGATGAGGAGGAAGAGTAGGAGGAGGCAGGGGAGGAGGAAGAATAGGAGGATAGAGGGGGTGGACTGCAATGGGAGGAAGAGCTGACAGGAGGAGAGGAGGAGGGGAACAAGGAAGAGCGGAGTTGAATGATAGATGTAATAGGAGGAGACGCAGAAGGAGATAGAAGAATAAGAGATGGAGAAATGAAGGAAGAATAATAGGTAGTGAAGCAAGAAGAGAAATATGATACAGATAAGAAAGAGGAGGAAAAAAAACAACAACATGAAAAGCATAACAATAATAATTATAAAAAAAAACAAAAAAAAATTATTAAAGATTCGAGAAAAGGAAGAGGCATGGGAGATAACTTCAAAAAAAAAAAAACACTTGTGCATATTCTTTTAAGGGGAAAGGATATGGTGACGTCACAACACTTTAAGCTGCATGTACTGTTTCTCGAACAGCAAGCAATAAATCTTCTTCCTTTTTTCTCCTTACGGGATTTTCTTCTCCTTTACAGTTATTTATTAAATCCTGTGTATTTTGTATATTAATTTTATAATTTATTTTCTGCTTACTTTTTGGGGGGTTTTGTCTGTTTATTTATCTATCAATACATCTATCTGTTTATCTTCCTATCAATATATCAGGGATAGAGAGAGAGAGAGGGAGAGAGAGAGAGAGAGAGAGAGAGAGAGAGAGAGAGAGAGAGAGAGAGAGAGAGAGAGAGAGAAGAGAAGAGAGAGAGAGGAGAATGAGAAAGAGAAGAGAGGGAGAATACGAAAGAAGAAAAGACCATCATTTACCCTCGTGCATTCCATGTCCCTCCCTACCATCATATCTGCAACTTGCACTGCAACGTATTACCTTCCCCCCTCGCATCAGTTTGAAATATTATCTCTTGAGGTACAGAACAAATATTATTTCGGTCAATTAGTTTCACGTTCCTATTTCAACATTTTATTTGCATCTCTCTCACTCTCCCTCTCTCTCTCTCTCTCTCTCTCTCTCTCTCTCTCTCTCTCTCTCTCTCTCTCTCTCTCTCTCTCTCTCTCTCTCTTTTTCATTTACTTAAATATCCACAATTTTTTAAGTCAACTATTGAATCATCCATTTCAATATATATCTGTCTATCTGTCTGTATATATATAATACATTCGGATAAAATGTAATACCAATTATTCCTATAACTGTTTTACAATAGATCACTCTATCTCATCCCTGCTTATCAATTATTCACTTCAGCTGTCTGTCTTAATCGGTTCGGAAATCTCTTTATCTGAATATCAAGAACATTTCTGTCATGTTATGTGATTCATAGAACTCTACCGCTCAAGTCTCTCCTTCAGGATAGCGAAACGGAGGAGAAAGTATTCACTGAAAGGACCAGTTTCATTTGGTGTTGTAAGTTGGTCCTCTTTTCTCTTTGATATTATATATTATAGGGATGAAGGAAAATACAAGATCCAATCATTAAGCTAATGCTGTTCCTTTGTTTCTTTTTTCTTTAGTTTATTTATTTATTTATCTACTTATTGCTTAGAAACCGTACCCTACCTTCCGTCCTTTGTGCTGACGAAACTTTCCTTTACCTAAGAGTTCGTTTCCTTCCTCATTTCCCTCCTTTCTTCCCCTTTCTTTTTCCCCTCTAACCCCCTGGCATATTGCTTCCCCTTGTCTTTCCATCCCTTTCATCTCTCCTTCAAACTCCTTCCTCCTTTCTCCTTTGCTTTCTCCCTCTCATTCTCCTCTCCCTTCTTCCACCTTCGTATCTTGTTCTCCTTCAACTTTTCGCCTTTTCTCACCAACATCACCCGTTTATTTTCCATTCTCCTACGACCTCTCCCCTTCTGTTACCACTACACCCCCTCCCCCCCTACATCGTTACGCCTACCCCCCCCCCCCCCCCCCGTCATAGCCACGCCCCCTCCCCTTTACCCTCCACTTCATTCTCCCTCAACCCTCAACTCCGTCAAATTTGGTCCATTACCCACGGCCCAATTCCCCTTCCCTCCCTCCTTCCCTCCCCACACCCTCTCTTCCTCCCTAACCATATCCCACCATCCCCCCTCCCTCCTTCCCTCCCTCCAACCTTCCTTCCCCACACCCTCTCTTCCTTCCTCTCCTTATCCTCCCTACCTCCCTCCTTACCTCACTCCTTCCCTCCCTCCCTACCTCCCTCCTTACCTCACTCCTTCCCTCCCTCCCTACGCCCTCCTCTCACAAACAGCTGCAGCGAATGAGGGAAGCCGAGAAGACGTGGAGGAGGGGGGGAATGATTATTACAGTGGCTGAGATAAGGAAAGTAATTTATCAGCATTGTAACACAAGAGCGACGAAGGGTAAAGAGGAAAGAATGATAACGATGATGAACAGATAAGAGCAGAGATATGATAGAGATGAAATGAAATTAGGAGGAAAATATTGAAGAAACACTCTATGAAGGACAGAATAGAATAAGGAATGAGTAAAAAAAAAAAAAAAGAAAAAAAAAAGTGTGGGGACGAGATGCTTGTATAAATCTAGATATGCAAGTATCCATATATTCAGATATACAGTATGTTCTTCTATGCTAACACGATTTAATAGATAATGATACAAAAATTGATAAGAAATATGAGAGAGAAAGAGAGATAGAACGAGAGAGAGAGAGAGAAAGAAAGAGAGAGAGAGAGAGAGAAAGAGAAAGAGAGAGAGAGAGAGAGAGAGAGAGAGAGAGAGAGAGAGAGAGAGAATGAGAGAGAGATTACCTGACCGCCCTTCTTGCTTCTTAAGTTTATAGAAATTTCACCCGTCCTACCCCCCCCCCCCCCCCATCTTCCAGTTGACGTTGACACCGCCACACCCATCTCTTTCATCTCTGATTTTCTCTGGGTCATTACTTCCCTCTCACCTCCTCCCCTTTCCCCTCTCCTCACTCCCCACTTCCCTAGTTCTTCCACTTCCCGTGTTTTCTCTACTCCTTCCTCCCTTCTTCTATTTTCTCTTTCCATTTTTTTTTCTCTATCTCTCTCTTCTCAGTCCCCTTCTTCTCTCTCTCTCTCTCTCATTCTCTCTCTCTCTCTCTCTCTCTCTCTCTCTCTCTTTCTTTCTCTCTCTCTCTCTCATTCTCTCTCTCTCTCTCTCTCTCTCTCTCTCTCTCTCTCTTTCTTTCTCTCTCTCTCTCTCTCTCTCTCTCTCTCTCTCACTCTCTCTCTCTCTCTCTCTCTCTCTCTCTCTCTCTCTCTGTTCTCAGTCCTTTTCTTCCGTTATTCGTGTCTTTATTGATTATGGTTACTTAATTTCGTCCTCTTTATTCCTCATTTACTTTCCGTATTCTTCATTTACTTTTTTTATTCCTCATTTACTTTTTTATTAATTTATTTTCGTCGCTTACTTTCTTCTTTTAACCGTCTTTCCACAGCCTTCAGTCTCTTTGTCTTTTCCTGCTTCCTTCTAATTCTAAACCTTTTCCTCTTTCTTAAGGTTTTATCATATTTGGCTTCATCTTCGTCTATTTTTCTCTGTTCTATTTTGTATTTTTCTTCATTGCTTATTGGCAACGTACACAATTTTCTTTTATTTGTTTCGGTTGTTTATCAAAAACACACATTACTTTTGAGTGTTGTTAAAGCCTCTACTAAAAGAGATATAAGGTGAGAGAGAGACGGAGAGAGAGAGAGAGAGAGAGAGAGAGAGAGAGTGAGTGAGTGAGTGAGTGAGTGAGTGAGTGAGTGAGTGAGTGAGAGAGAGAGAGAGAGAGATAGAGAGAGAGAGAGAGAGAGAGAGAGAGAGAAAGAGAGAGAGAGAGAAGAGAGAGAGAGAGAGAGAGAGAGAGAGAGAGAGAGAGAGAGAGAGAGAGAGAGAGAGAGAGAGAGAGAGAGAGAGAGAGAGAGAGAGAGAGAGAGAGAGAGAGAGAGAGAGAGAGAGAGAGAGAGAATGTAGTGAACGCGGGAACGAGCGCAGCGCCGTAACACCAGTTAAGACGCAGTCTAACAATTAACATATGCAAACGAGCCCACACTGTCTTGGAAGTGGCGGGTATTGCCCGTACATATACCCCTCGTTCTGCCAAGACGAGGCAGAGAGAGAGAGAGAGAGAGAGAGAGAGAGAGAGAGAGAGAGAGGGGGGGGGGGGCAGGGAGGCAGGGAGGCAGGGAGGCAGGGAGGCAGGGAGGCAGGGAGGCAGGGAGGCAGGCAGGCAAGCAGGCAGGCTAGGCTACTTCTACGGGCAGGAGGCAGGGAGGCATGGCAGGCAGGGGGAGGGGCAGGCAGAGGCAAGCAGGCAGGCAGGGAGGCAGGCAGGCAGGCAGGCAGGGAGGCAGGGAGGCAGGCAGGCAGGCAGGCAGGCAGGCAGGGAGGCAGGGAGGCAGGCAGGCAAGCAGGCAGGCTAGGCGAACACAGCTACTTCTACGGTTCTGCTAGTCCTGTCCTGCCCAGTGACAGTTATTGTAAGCAAGTGGGAAAATCGCTAAAATATATATTTTCTGATTTGAGACTGAGTTTACCTTGACTTGATTCCTTCTTTAATAACCATACAAAATAATTGATTATAACCTGGAGCATCCAAGGTAACTATCCAGTTGATAATACTTGAGCAAATAAAATATAAAGTAATAACTACGAAAAAATAATTATGTCATTATAGATAAGGAAATTAAAGACTATGAATAACGAATGAAGATAAATTTAAAGCAAACGAAAGTGATGAATGACATAACATAAAATACTTTACTTCTAAAAACCTTCACAAAATCATGAGTATCTTGCTATAAAAGACTTTTTTGCCAGGCCTACCACATCACTTCTCTTTGATGTACGACAAAAAGAGAGAGAGAGAGAGAGAGAGAGAGAGAGACAGACAGAGAGAGAGAGAATGAGAGAGAGAGAGAGAGAGAGAGAGAGAGAGAGAGAGAGAGACAGTGAGAGAGAGAATGAGAGAGAGAGAGAGAGAGAGAGAGAGAGAGAGAGAGAGAGAGAGAGAGATAGAGACGCTTACACACAAAAACACACAACAAGCATTCACCCAACAAAATAACAAAATCACAGAACCACCATTGCAACATCCACACACACACACACACACACACACACACAAGTCAGGAATGTAATGAGTATCAAAAACCCAAACTTGAAATTGGGGAATCCTGGAATCCTGGAATCT
>NC_061851.1:27477735-27482735 GCF_019202785.1 Penaeus chinensis | reverse complement strand
TTATCATCGTTTTTATTATTTCCATTGTTTCCATTAATATATCTTCATTACTATTATTAGTATCATTATTATTTTTATTTTCATTATTATTTTCATTATTATAAAGGTCATTGTTATTGTAATTATTATTATTATTATTATTATCATTATTTTTTATTGTAATTATTATTATCATTATTATTATTATTAATATTATTATTATTATCATTGCTATTATTATTAACATTATTATTAGTACTATTATTATTATAATTATCATTATTATTATCATTATTATTATTATTTTTATTAATATCATTATTATTATTATTATTATTATTATTAATATTGTTATTTTCATTATTATTGTTCGTATTGTTGTTATTATCATTATTATTATTATCATTATTATTATTATTATTATCATTATAATTATATTTTTATTCTTACTATTATCATTATTATTATTATCATTATTATTATTATAATTATTACTATTATTATCATTATCATTATTATAATTATTATTATTATTTTTATTATAGTTATTATTACTATTATTATTATTATCATTATTATTAATCGTATTGTTATTATTATTATTATTATCATTATTGTTATTGCCATCATCATAAGCTGCATCAGCAGCAGCAGCATTATCAATATCATTATGCTTATCATCATTATCATCACCTTCATTATTAAGATTATCATTGTTTGTATTACAATTATAATGATAATTATCGTCATCATTATCTCAATCACTTTTTTAATTTTTATTATCAGTGATTGCGACTATCATCATCATTTTACTTACAATCATTATGTTTCTTATTGTTACCTATATGACCTACTTCTGTTTTGATACTTAATGACCTCATTATCATTTTCAACATTATATAATTTTTTTTGGTGGCTGTCATAATCATTACTGTTAGTTTTCTTTTTCTTTCATCATATGCATCCTTGTAGACAGACAGACATACAAACAAAGACAGGCTGAGGAATAGATAGACAGAATCACGTTCAGTGATAGACAGACAGATAGACACACCCATGGACAAACAGACCGACAGACAAGCAGGTAAACATACACAGACATATAGACTGGGATATACACACACGCAAATAAACAGGCAAGCAGACGGACAAATAAACAGACAGACGCTAGGCAAACAGACATACGTATAGACAGATAGGCCATCAAATACACTCAAACAGGCAGGCTGAGAGACACACAAAGACAGATAGACAGGCAGATGCACACAAACAGACAGTCAGGAAGGCAGACAAACACACACATAGACAGACAGACAGGCAGATACAAACAAGCAGACAGAAACCAGATGGACCAGAAGGATAGTAAATAATATTTTTAATAATAATAATAATAATAATAATAATAATAATAATAATAATAAGTATATAACGTGTGTGTGTATATTCTAGATTAGTTGTGAACAAATTCCGGAATTGTTTTAAAGATGAAGCATTAAACTTGTGGAATTCAAAATTTGAGACTTTTGTAAATCAAAAACTTTTTTTTTTTTTCATCTCCGTCCCCAAGTTTAATCTTAACTTTTACTGAAACCTAATTCATACGGTATACGGTCAATACTTAAATAAAGTATATGTATGTGCGAGTGTGGGTATGTGTGTGTGTGTGTGTGTGTGTGTGTGTGTGTGTGTGTGTGTGTAGATGAAGAGGAAGACTGCTTGGCTAGTAGATAAGTACACTGATATATAATGATATATAATGATAACAATGATAATAGCAAATATAAGGTAATATTATCAATCAATCCTGATAATAATGAAAATAATAAAAATATTATTAATAATGATGATGATATATTTAATAATAATAGTCACACTGATGATAATAATAATAACAATAGGAATAATAATGATAATGATTATGATAATAATAGTAAGAATAACAATAATGATAAAAATAATGAAGGATCATGATATATTGATAATTATATCAATAATCACATTAAATTCTACTTGCGTTTCCTCCTCCCGCGCGATGCCTTACAATTTACGCCTGAAAACATTTTCCTTTTGACTACAGCCTTCAAATCTCTTCATTCTGGGGTACGCTGGGCGTCTTATGCCTGAAACCTTATTCCATGGGCTGCAGACTGGGGTGATAATTCACTACGTAAATATCAAAGAATGACACCATACATCTACACACACACACACACTCACAAAGACATACACACACACATGAACACACATGAACACACACACACACACACACACACACACACACACACTCACACACACACTCACACACACACATACGCGCGCGCGTGCTCGCACACACGCTCACACACATACACTCACACACACACACACACACTTACACGCACACACACACACACACACACACACACACACACACACACACACACACACACACACAAACACACACTTACAGACACGCGCGCGTGTGCAGCATATAAGGAATATCTGAAACCCTATTCACTCTCTATTATTATCATCATCATTATTATCAGATTTTTTCTTCTATGCAACTACACTGCACTGAAGTAGTTACACTGTCAGTTTATGCACATTGATCATTAAGACGAATATCCGACGGTTAGGAGCAACAACAGTAATATTGATAATAATGATGATGAACAATATGAAATAAGATTCACAAAAAAGTGTATCTGTACAAAATCAGTAGGGGGAAATAAACACTTTCCGTTAAACACGCGTTATATCTTATATAAACACGCACATGAATAGACAGTCAAGAACATCCAGATTAAAAGGTAAACATAGGTAAACACACACACACACACACACACACACACACACACACACACACACACACACACACACACACACACACACAGGCAGACTACCGAACAGAGATGCATACAGAAAGAAAGAGAGAGAGAAAGAGAGAGAGAGGCAAACAACAGATAGACAGAGACAGAGACAGAGACAGAGACAGACATACAGACAGACAGATACAAAGACAGAGACAGAGACAGAGACAGAGACAGAAACAGACAGACAGACAGAGATAAAGACAGAGACAGAGATACACAGAGACAGACACAAACACAGAGACAGAGACAGACATACAGACAGAGACAGACATACAGACAGACAGACGGAGAAAAACGAGAATCCAAAGCCGTTTTACCAATTCAATAGGAAAAAGTGCAATAAGGATTACAAAACAGTGTGTGCTGTTGATAAACCTCTTACTGGACCCCGTATCGCGGATGTTTTTTTTCTAGTTGCGGGCACAAACATTCCTTGTGACTAGGATTTGTAGATTTATACGAATCGCATTCATATAGTTCTGTGTTGGTGTGTTTGTGGGTGTGTTTGTGTGTGTGTGTGTGTGTGTTTGTGTGAGTGTGTACGCGCGCGTACGTGCATTTGTGTGGGTACGTGCGTGTGTGGGTGTGATTGTATTTGCTTTTATGGTTGTGCGTGTGTGTGTGTGTGTGTGTGTGTGTGTGTGTGTGTGTGTGTCTGTGTGTGTGTGTATTTATAATTATATATGCACTCGAATTCATCCACATCTATACCCTCTCTCTCGCTCTCTCTCTCTCTCTCTCTCTCTCTCTCTCTCTCTCTCTCTCTCTCTCTCTCTCTCTCTCTCTCTAAGTATATCAAAGATATGACGGTGGGTTGAGAACCACCAGCAATGATTACCTAAACAACTACTCCCCTGGGGAAGGATCACTGGTCAGCCACCCCAGTGTAAACACCCAGTTAACTACATGATGTCAACATCGCGCCTAGAAGTGATTACACGAAAACAATCGGCTTTATATGAGCATTTTTTTTACTTCATTTATTTTGCAAGATTTCTTTTAATATTCATATTCATTGCTATCAAAGCTTTTATACATGTTCAATCTTTATATATACACGTTACTGACAGTATACAAAATCGAAGGAATAACTTGAGACTCCGTGTGTTCGAGAGGAAAAATTTCCAAATATTTCCACTGACTCAATCAAAAACAAAAAATAACCTTCGTGTCTTTGGTTCTTTTCTTTGATCTCTGGATACAGAATGATCTAGAAATATATTTACCGCACATCCGTTGTAAAATATCAAATAACAACCGCATTGCCCACGAGGTAGGCTTCTGGTAACGGATTTCAGGCTTGTTTTCATGTTTGGAGGGCGGAGCTTAAAGGATGACGTAAAATAGTACACCGCTTTGTCGAAACCCTGAACGCCTCTCCCAAGCAATGGAAAACAAATCCCAACGCGTTCGTACTTCCTTCATCTACCAAATACGGCTAAAGTTACACAATTTACATAAATGCACAAACACAGCCCAACAAAAACAACCCCTCCCCTCCCTTCCCTTCTCTTCCCCAGCAATCGTTTCATCCTCATCATCAGGATTCAAACCATCCCCCCCCCCACCCCCAACCCCCACCCCACGAGCCAACTGTCACTCCCATTTTGAGGGGATTTTGCCTTCTCACTTCCTCCTCCTTCTTTTCCCTTCGAACGATTAGAAATATTTCTGCAATATGATTTGTTTCCTCTCCGACTAAACTTCGAGTATGCAATCCCTTCCCCCCGCTCCCAACCCCTCTTCCTTCTTCATCCTCTTCTTTCCTTATTCTTCCCCTCACCCCTACCTTCTTCCCCCTCCCTTACCTTTAACCCTTACCTTCCTACCCCTTCCCCAACCACCTCTCCCCATGTTCCCTCACCCGCTTACCCTCTTTCACCCCCCCCCCCCATCCCCCCCCTAATTCCTCCCCATTCCAACCCCCTCCCCAACGCTAAACAATTCGGGTGAATGATTATGATAATCTACGAACCAATTTTCTAAAAGCAGCTTACGCGTACGGAGGTCCCCAAAGTTATCGTCTCGAGATGTGTTTTGTTCGTTCAGGCGGAAGAGCTCAAGCCGACATCTATCAGTAGCAATTTCTCTCGCGACCAAATGCTGCACAAAAGAGTCAGAAGAGATTACCATGTTCAGCTTTCTTTTGAGGGGAGTATTTTTTTT
>NC_061851.1:27420235-27422735 GCF_019202785.1 Penaeus chinensis | reverse complement strand
TGGAAAAAAGACAAGTCAAAATCAAATAACCTGAATAAAGCATTTGTCGTTTTGATACAGAGGTCATTAACATTTTCCAGCAAAGCACATCACTCACTATATTGCAAGAACGAAATGCGAATTAGAGGCCGGTAATCAAATAACAAATCCAAATGATCGTGCTTATACAAAAGCTTGGAATAAGTTGGTAAATGTTGTGTCTTATTGACTCAGTATCGGCTAATGTGTGTTTCGAAGCTAGGTTTATCGAGACAGAAGAGGATTTGGGCGAATTGTGGGGACTAGGAGGCTGCAAAGAGAGAAAGACGAGAGTGGGAGAGTAAAGTACACCTGTGCGTCTCAACATACACGAATAACAACGTAGACAGGAATACAAAAAGAACCTCAAGACGTTACAATTGGCACAGACGCGTGATTGTTGAAGAAATGCCTGTAGGAGAAAAAAAAATGCAAAACATGCAAAGTTTTCCACTTTTCATTTAGGCTTAGAAACAAAAAACTGGAGTTTATGTTCTAGTGTCTGAAATGTTACTTTATTGCTTTGTTTTCCCGAAACAGCATTAAAATCCTTAGCAACGTATTATTTTTTAATGTTTTGCATAGCCAGCACTTGTTAGATTCTACCAAGAAAAATTTTTTTGGTAGTATTTTCTTCTTTTCGCCTTTTTCTGTATTCAATGGATCTTGGAAGGGAAATATAAATTGTACTTTACAGCCTGCAAAAATAGATAAACCACGACACAGTACTCAACGCTTTGGTTAATCCAAACCTTCGAGAAACCTACTTTACAATTTTCTTTAATCTACATTCCATTTTTCAGGCTTAATTTGAACTCCTGGTTATTGGTTAGTAGTATTTGCTTCATGCCAATATGGACTGTATTGATTTATCCATTAGGTACCCGTCTGTGTACTTTTGGCAATGTGTTGATTCCAGGGAGTAAAATACAAGGAATGCAGCAGACAATTTAGCTGTGTATATAACGGGTCGCTGGAAAGTACAAGCCGTAGCTCCGTGGCTGCACTTAGAGAACAAATGTCTCCTTTAGGTCAGACATTTCGCCTCCATATCGCTGATTAAGAATATGATCAAGATAATAATACCTTGTTTGTGCTCTCCTAATGGTAAAACATGGGGAATGCAGACGGCCTCGTGAGAACACAGCACATGAGCCTTATCATATTTCACGTGTTAAATACTGCCGAATGGTGTTGGAGCTGGGGATTCGATCCGTTATATTTGATTATGGTAATCTTGAAATCTCTCCCTTTCCTAGTTCAATGTCCATGTTAGTTTTTTTGTTTTTTTTAAAGATGCGTTAGTGTTCAACTGTGGTGAATTTCCTTTCGTCTTTTTAAATGAATTGTTTGGTTTTCTTTCATGGAAATACAGAGTGCAGCTGCTGCTTGCTACAACTACTTAATTTAATACACATAGACTTTAATATTAAAATGTTATAGATATTAATAGTACAACGTCATGCAAAAACTTACCTGGTGGCAAAGCATGTGAGAAATGCCTATTATCCAGTGTATCATTTTTGTTTTAAAAGTTTTTTTTTTTTTTTTTTCTTTTTCTAAATGCCCTGTTTACTAAGCGATTTCTAATATGGTCGCCAAACTTTTATCTTCGATGCACGTACGTCAACAATCTGACATTACAAAGGTATACATTTCAATAAATCAATTTCCATAAATCCCTCATACAAAACGAAAATATCCCTTAATACATTCACAATAATAAAAAATGAAAAATTGAAATTCCGGTAATAGGCCTGCAAATTCTTCTGATGCTCTGCACTGTTCTACGCGAGAACACTTCCCGGACACTTCCTTGGGCTTCTACACAGCGAGACGTCTTTTCGCAAACTAAAAAGGGAGACTAAAGTGAGATTCATATTACAAAGAGATCCCCGAGGTCTCCTACCTGTGTATTCGGGTGAGGAGACCTATATCTCGATCTCTTGGCTCCGCCCCGTGGTTGATGCAGCAAAGCGAAATAAGTTGTTTATGGTTGACTGGAGGAAATCGTGCTTAAACGAGGACCTGATTGTTGACACCTAAATGGTCTAATTGTTGTGTGGCTTTTTAGCGGTGACAGGTGTTGTTAGGAGGTGTTTGTATTGTGACGGTTTTTATTTATCTTTTTTTTTTTTCGGTGGTCTAAACTTGGTCAGATAATTTCTCTCTTTCTCTCTCTCTCTCTCTCTCTCTCTCTCTCTCTCTCTCTCTCTCTCTCTCTCTCTCTCTCTCTCTCTCTCTCTCTCTCTCTCTCTCATACTAGCTCATTTACAAAAGGCACTGACATATAACATTTTGTTTTACCATACGCATAGTCTGATCAACCAACTCTCTATTAAAGTCAAGGCCAAGATACATCAGTTCCTTTCCTCGTCTTCACTGAATCGAAATTATCGCCGCTGAAGTGTCAGACATTAGCACACCTCTTGATTGGAGAACGTCTGTGTGTGAGTCGCTTTCCATTTTAAATTTCTACTAA
>NC_061851.1:27412735-27415235 GCF_019202785.1 Penaeus chinensis | reverse complement strand
TAAGGAGAGGATGGTTGTTGGGCATGCAAAGTGGCGGTCGATAATGCTCGTTTACTTATTGATTGGAAGACGCGTGCTTGCGGGATTCGAAGGGTAATCTCTAATCAGCAAGCCAGAGCCGCGTCCTATTTTTTTTTCTTATGGGGGGGAGGGGGGCTTACATATTGTATGCCTGAAGGTTATTATTATTTCGTGTTTCGGTTGTCTAAGGTTGGGAAGGAGAGAAGACGAAATAGCGTTCTAGTCTGCAGGAAAGGCTAGATATATTATTTATTCTCTCCTTATGCCTTGTTCTATTCTAATAACTGAAAACAATGATCATAACAAACATTCCTTAAAGACAGCAATAACAGATTCTCAACATCACAAAACGATCTACTCGTATAAAAGTCTCGATCTCCTGCCCTGCAAACACCTTACGACCTACTCTCTTCGCGGCACCTGGATCGACGGAGAGATAGAAGACCTGCATCGGGACCAGTTTCCGTCCTTCTCGGAAGACAGAAGTCGGTCTAAGAGGCCAGGTTAAGGCCACGAGGCCACAGGGTAAAGACCTGGACGTGTGTCTAACGGCGTCGGTAATCAAGGGAACCGAACTGGCGAAGCAAAGTAGAGGAACGGGTCGAGAAAAGGACAGATGTATTACAGGGGCCGAAGAAGATTTGTCAGTTTCGGAAATTGTGTGAATGTGAAATCAGTGGATAGCTTTATGTGTGGATATCATATGGGATAATACATTATAAAGAAATAAACGCTTTAGTTGGGGCGTTTGGAGAGAGCATAAAACAGGGATTAAAGTCATATATCAGAATTCATTGGATTATTGTATATAAGGCGATATGTATTGTAACAAATATGCCCTGTTATGTATCTCCCATACAAAGACACATCATATTGGTTTTGAAATCTTGTAGATACTATATCGTAGCTACATTTACATTTCCAATCATGGCAGCAGCCCAGTTTTTTGTCAGTGTTTTCAAACTTACTATTATTAACAATAACCTCCTAATTTACTATTTGGTATGGGGTAAATTATTATTTTCTTAGTTATTGATTTCGATATTTTAATAGATAGCCAAACTTATCTCATCCATACTTAATGCATATTATGTTTGCTAGTAAGTCAATGGACCCCACACTGCACAACCTGTTTACTTCATCCATAGAACACAGCCTATAATTTGTTCACAACACAGAATATATATTATCTATATCACCCATCAATTCGGTTTTCTCTCTCTCTCTCTCCCTCCCTCCCTCCCTCTCTCTCTCTCTCTCTCTCTCTCTCTCTCTCTCTCTCTCTCTCTCTCTCTCTCGCTCTCTCTCTCTCTCTCTCTCTCTCTCTCTCTCTCACACACACACACACACATACACACACACATGTAAACAGATAGACGAATAAATAGATAGATAGATAATAGAAAATTCTTGCATTCATAACGGGGGACTTGGGCTTTGCTAAACAAGATAATCATCATATTAACCATTCACATACACTCATGCAAATCAAGTTTATACTTAGAACACTGGAGGACCGCACCTAATAACAGAAGGATACGGCGAACTTAAAATGAAACAAGTCAATGATATAAACATTAGGGAAAAGGAAAGGTTATTCACCCCCTGTTTGAGGTCACCTGCGAGGAGTTCGTGATGCCTTAGGTTTTTACAAGGCGATGTCTTGACCCCGAATCTGTGTTTATTCTCCGCAGCTCAGCTATACTTCCTCCTTTGCCCTTCCTTTATTTAGCAGTTTCGTCTTTCTTTTCTTTTCTTTCTGTTTTTTTTTTTTTTTTTTCTATACTGATGATGGGCATGGGGTAAGGGAATGCAACGATCATAAGAAAATTCTAAGATAATGAGGACAATATAATGCTAGAAAAAAAAAAACTTTGTAAATTTGAGAACGAAGAGGAAAGAAGGAAATACATTAGGGTTAAGGTGTTTGTGTTTTGTGCTTTCAAAGATGTTTTATAGTGGGCCGCGCCGGGGAAGGAATTGTGGAAGGAATGGGCAAGGGAATTGGAGTGAAATAATAAGAGAAGGAGGAATGAGCAAGGAAAATTGGAGAGAAATTATTAAAAAAAGGGAGGAATGAGGAAGGAAAATTGGAGATAAATAATAAAAAAAGGGAGGAAAGAGCAAGGAAAATTGGAGAGAAATAATAAAAAAGGGAGGAATGGGCAAGGAAATTGGAGAGAAATAATAAAAAAGAAGGAAAAAAAGAAAAAGACAAAATGAAATCTATTGTTGAAATACGAAGCGATGGTTAATTATGTAATGATTTCTTTCAATCATGATTTATTGAATGAGAGAACTGGAGGAATGAGAAATAGACCAACGGGACAAGATTACGAAGAAAGAGAAAAGAAACTTGATAACGAAGGAGAAGCTAAGTAGATACAGAGACACAGATTAGATATTTAACAAGATGGATTCATATTTTCTGATTAATTGACAGAAAATATGAAAATACAGAAAAAAAAAAATATACATA
>NC_061851.1:27390235-27392735 GCF_019202785.1 Penaeus chinensis | reverse complement strand
ATATATATATATATATATATATATATATATATATATATATATATATATATATATATATATATGTATGTATGTATGTATGTATAATGTAATGTATGTATTTCTGACGAAGATAAAACAAATACTCTCACCGTGAAGATATTGCTTCTTATTTTGCACTGCGCATTCAATAATCCGTCTTTTTTATGTTATACAAAAACATCTGAAACTTTCTTTAGGTGCTTGAAAATTATCAGGGTTTTTATTTTCATAAGCTTAGGAGAAACGTAATACCACTGTGATATTGAATCGGCAATTGGAAAATTAAAAGCTATTCCGAGTCGTCTTTTCATAAGGTTTGATAGTTTCGATAAAAGGAAAAATAAATGTCTATCCTAAAAATTCATTTTCTATGAATATGAGAACATAGAAAACGATTAGAAGCAGGGACTAATCAATTTTGACATTTTCTTTATACATACATAAAGCATGATATAGATATAATATAGATATATTTTATCTACAGTTACATAATAGCCCGCTAATAGTTTTATTGGGAGGGTGGAGCTTCCCGTCTGGGTTTTGGATAAATTCATTTTCAAAAGAGAACAGGTTAAAGTTGAGCTAAAGTAGGTAAAGTACGGATAGAATTCGAGTTTCGTTTCATCAATTATCTGTTTGCTTTCGTGTCTAAAATGGTAAGAGAAACCAGATCTTCAATTTCAAATTATATCAATGACTAGAAATTTCATTGTTATCATCACTATAATCTTCACTATCAACATTACCATTATCACCATATAAAATGGGAACGTGGACTGACTGGTAGGCCTGCATGTCGTAAAAGGAATGGCTTATTGCTTTTCAAGAAATGCGGACACGTATCCTTCGGTCCGATTATCATCATTATTATTATTAGTAGTAGTAGTAGTAACAATAGTTTTTGAGTTATCATTATAATTATTGTTATTATTATTATTATCATTATTATTATTATTATCATTATTATTGTTATTATTATTATTATTATTATTATTATTATCATTATCATTACAATTATTATTATTATTATCATTATTATTATTGTTATTTGTATCATTATCATCACCATCATAATCACTACCATCATCATCATTATCATCATCATCACCATTGCTATTAGGCCCATTATTATATTGGTCATAATTTACACCACCATCCTTCTCTTCCCCCTCCTCCTCCTCCTCCTCCTCCTCCTCCTCATCATCATCATCATCATCATCATCATCATCATCATCATCATCATCATCATCATCATCATCTTTTTCTTTTTCATCATCTTCATTATCATCATCACCAACCATCAACACCAACACTAATACCCATCTCCTTTCCACACAGAATGGCGAGATCACGCGTGCTTTCCCTGGCAGTGAGTCTGCTGGTGTTGGCAGAGTCAGCCCATGGCACGTACCACATATCTCTGCCAACGGAAGTGACAACAGCTTCTGGAAGGATCGTAGGAACTCTGGAGAAGTCGACGAAGGGGAAGACTTTCCTGGGCTTCTATGGGATACCGTATGCCCAGTCTCCTGTGGGAAATCTTCGCTTCCGGGTATGGGTGTTGATGGGCGTCTTGCGTCTATATTTTTTTCCCTTTTTCTTTCGTTTTCTTTCTTTCGTTTTGTATCTCTTTGTAGGTCGTTTAAAGGGTGAATATGTATGATAATAATGATTATTATTATATTATGGTATTATGATAATAACAAAATATGATGATAAGAACAACATTTTTTTTCTTTTTCTTTTTTTTTTATTTTGAAGGTCGTTTATAAAATGGATGGATGAATATAAACGTAGAATAATGTTTGTTTTTCGTGTATCGTTTATCTTTTTTTTTCGTTTTCTCTTTCCCTTCGTTGTTCCTTCGTTCCTTTCTACGTTACTTCCTTTCTCCGTCTCCATTCTTGCCTTCCAATCTCCTTCCTACCTTCCCTCCTCCCGTCTTTTATTCCTGCCCCCCATTACTTTTCCTTCCCTTATTCCATTTCCATCCTTCCATCCTTTATCCCTTACCCTCCTTCCGCTTTCTCTCCCTTTCATTGTTCTTTCCTTCATCCCTCTCTCTTCCTCCCCGCCCCTTCTTCTCTCTCTTCCCTCTTCCTCTCTCCTACCTTTCTTTCCACCCATCCTCTCATCCTTGGCCACTCTCCTCCGCTCTATTTCTCTCATTCCCTCCCTTCTTTCCCCCCATCCTCTCTTCCTTCCATCCCTCTCCTCCTTCCATCCCTCCGCCTACCCCTCCCCTTCGTCTCCCCCCGCAGGATCCAGTCAAAGCAACCCCCTGGAACGGCGTGAGGAACGGCACTCTCCCGCCGCCCCCTTGCCTCCAGGTCCCCTTCCCGCTGGCGCTGATGGGGATCAAGCTGCCTGCAGGCCAACTCGTGGGTTCAGAGGACTGCCTCTTTCTCAACGTGTTCACGCCAAGAGTAGGTGTGGCGGTGGATATACTATTGTGTTCTTTATATAATCAGGTGTTGTGTGT
>NC_061851.1:27380235-27382735 GCF_019202785.1 Penaeus chinensis | reverse complement strand
ATTTTATTATTTCTATTAACTCATTCCTTCATTAATCTTTCAACAGGTTAGGAGATTCCACGCTTCACTGCCAACAAGCCAGAATTACATTTTCAACCCTGAACTTGTGATTCCATAGTCTCATGAATTAGGATATATTTGATAATAATCCTTATAACTGTCTTATTGTAGTGGGACTATTCACCCACTCCTTGTCCTACCCCTCCCCCTCCACTTTGGTATGACGAGTCCAAGGCAACAGTCCGATTGAATGAACCCAGTGGAAAATGGGCGCCGAAAACTAATTTCAGTAGTCTTTTGAGTTTTAATCCTTCGTATTTTTTATTATACTTAACCCTCGTGGTGGTAATGCGGGGTGCCGCCCGTAAGCTACGTACTTGCTAAAAAAACTTTTATTGCCACTCTCATGCCCAATAATTTGTGTGAGGACACTGTCTTACCAGGAGTATAGTGTCACGTATAATGAATTGTTATTATACTAGTTTTAGCAACATAACTGGACGGCGTCATGCTAATGGTTTGCCATGCTTAGCGACGTCATAAACTGTGACAATACAGCCTCTCACGGGTATCCATGTCGAGACAGTAGCCAATACCCAAGCTAGAGGGCGTAGATACCCCGGGGAGAACCGGCAGATCTGGTCTCGCCTACTTACCGCTCGGAACCCGCTGTTTTTTTATCCCACACCGTAAGGTCACGGTTAGTATGTATTTTACCTGAAACTCACCAGTATATATTTGAAACTTTGGGGACAGGTGCAAGGGCGGTGACCATGTAAGCGAGGTGCTAAGACTAAAATACACAAGCAAACAGCATATTGGTATTCATCATTTTCCCCGGATAATTAGTGATGACAAACATTCAGTGTAAGATACTGTTAGATATAAAATACTCAGGCATTGGTAAAGCTAATTAGCTATGCACATGTATAAGAGAAGGAATAAGGAAGTATAACTCAAATCTAAGCCTTCCACATATTAAAGTTAACAACATTTTTCTCTCGTAGGCCGTGACCTGGACTCCCCCATTTATCCCACTTTGGTCGCTACCACTTTACATGCCCGGTGTACGATGCGCGGGTGGCCAGGTGGTACTCGCATCAGGTTAGTTAAGGTATAGGGAAAGTACAGCCCAGGATTCCAAGGGACATTGACCTGGAATTGTCCCAGTATCAGGTATTACGTAGCAGTACTGCGTTACTGCCACCTTCCATTATGAGTGGATTAGTTCAATTTCAAGATCATCCTTTCAATATATGTATTTGGTCCACCAGCATTCCAATCGTATTTCATTTCTGAATCTCTTTCCCTCTTAAACGAGTACTGTTTTTTCTTTCTTTTAACAATGAAAGATATACTACAACGATGTCTACCGCAGGGTTTCTGCATTAAATTGTTACAATAATACACCAGAGTTTGTGTTTCTTAAGACAATAACATTAGGTATTAATTTCTTCGTTCTCGCACTTTTTTTTTTTCTTCCTTTCCCTTTTTCCCGAAAAATTCTTCCCGTGGTCAGAATGCGCTGTGACCTGAAACATTTCGTTTAGTTTACATTTTCCCCCCTACACAGCGAAACATTTATATACCTTGTTATTTGTATTTATCTATTCATTATCATTCGCTTAGCAAACGACGCTCCTAATATGCAACTAATTAGGAAACAAGACTACATTACAACTATTTCCGTGCCACGTTTTTGTTCTACGCGACGCCACTACCCTGTCCGCCTCCAGCAGATCATATATATGCTGGATACCATAACACTCATGGAAGGTCTATTGAAGTCTTTATCTTTGTAACCCTAAATTTCATTAATTATCTGTTAACAAATGATCGTATTTGTAATCCCTTATCAATGTGCAAAATCTTGAAAGAATCACTACAGAGAGAAAAAAGAATAACAGATAACAATAAAAGATCTAAGAAGAAGGTCGTGGTCAAAATGTCTAATTTCCTTAAGGAAAAAAAAAAAAAAAATCGAAGATTAATGGAGCAAAAAATGTAAAAAAAAAAAAAAATATATGCGCTTGTCTTTTGTATAAATATCAATATTTCTGCATCTGTGTCCTCATCTCTTAAGCAAAAAAAAAAAAAAAAATTATTTGACTCAAATAATCTTTATTACCAAGCAGTTGCATATCAGATACCTAGTAAACTATATACAATCAACAATTAAATGAAATCACAAAAAAACATTAGAGCATTCAAACATTTGTAGTCTTCCCGACGCATTTACGAAGTCAGATTTTTTTCTTCTCAATTTTGAGACACCAAAGATCAAACGTTCCAGGTTACTGGTTGTTTTAACTGTGGCACATTGAGAAACGTTTGGGATACAGCAGTTTGTTCTTCTTCGTCGGCATGTTCCTCCAAAAATCATAGACCTGGAAGAGAAACGTTTGTTGTATTCATGAGTATTTCTTCAGGTCATTATGTTTTGCTAGTATTTGCATGTTGACGCAGAGGCCTAAATGTATGCGTGTATATACATATGCAG
>NC_061851.1:27365235-27370235 GCF_019202785.1 Penaeus chinensis | reverse complement strand
TCGTTGTCGATAAATATCAATAGAGAACAGGAGAAGAGTACCGTGTCCCTACCTTGCAGACCGAGATCTCACACACTACTGACGAAGGGATGATTTTTGAAATGATGTAAACTGCGAGAACTGTTGACAAGGGACATCTTAGTGTCAACATCTGTTACCATGGAGATAATGTGTAAAAAATGTAAACATACATTTCAACATATTATCATCTGTATCTACAGTAGAAAAAAATACGAATATACGGTAATTATAATGCACTACATATACCACATTTCACATTATCATAATCATACAGCATAGGTACAAAGGTTTTACCAAAAAGTATAACTGAAAATACCAAGATGGCATCGAGTCTACTTAATTAGAGGTCAACATGACAACGCAACTTCTACCCCAGACCCCTAAGAGGCCCAGAAAACTTTTTGTGACTCTGGATCGGGTTACTGCACGTCATGTCGTCTATTATGAAGTATATCCTGCACAGGAGTTGAAATTTTCTTTGATTCATGTGGTATAACTGGCTTAAATGCTTGTATTTTTGTATGAATGTATGTATGTATGCATTAATGTTTGCTTTCCTGAAAAAAAAAAAAAATGATAGTAATGGTAAGTAGAGCAAGAAAACAACATTAAGAGTGGCAATGATAGCAATAGCGATAGTGATAGTTTCTAAAATGATAAAGATGCTAATTAGGAAGCAACTGTAAATCTTTTAATGATGATAAAATGTTGATAACATCAGTGACAGTGATAATGAAGATAGCAACAATTAATGATGAAACAAATTACAATAATGATGTAATCATTTCAATAAGAATGACTGCTTTACGGAAATGCCACGATGCTAATGAAAATATACTTCGAGAAGGGGAAGCAACTGGCAACTCACCCGATAAGACTCTTTAAAAAAATCAATGAAAGTGGTGTAAAAAAAATAATAACTGAAAGTTCAGCAAATTGCAGGCTTTTGTAAACAAGAGTAGTAGGGGTAAGCCGATTATATATATTTTTTAATTACCAATCAGTAATTAAATTAGTCACCTTAAAAACGATAATTATGATAATAACGATAATAATAATGTTCCCTTCCTTGGGTATATACACACATCTTTGACTTTGCATTGTTGTCCATTTGTATTTTTGCGGGAAATTATTAATTAATGATATTATTATAGATATGGGAAATTGTATGTGTGAAGACCCCGAGGTACAGTATTAATATAACATCTTAAGGATTTCGCTTAGAACTTTTTTTTTTTTTACATTTTTGTATATAGTGAATATAATTTTATAAGTAAAGTGGCTAAACTGATTAGTCTCTCCAAACACACCATTATCTCGTTAAAACAATTTCTTTAGTACTACGTCCGTCCTGTCCTAAGACAAACAGCTCGAAAATGATGATAATGGTGATAATCCAAATGATGATGATAATGGTAATGGTAATGATAATGTGTGTGTGTGTGTGTGTGTGTGTGTGTGTGTGTACTCATATATTTATATACATATACATGTATATTCATGTATTTATATACATATATATATGTATATTCATGTATTTATATACATATATATATGTATATTCATGTATTTATATACATATATATATGTATATTCATGTATTTATATACATATATATATGTATATTCATGTATTTATATACATATATATGTATATTCATGTATTTATATACATATATATATATATATATATATATATATATATATATATATATTCATGTATTTATATACATATATATGTATATGCATGTATTTATTTACATATATAGACATATTCATATACACGTATATGTGTGTGAGAGAGAGAGAGACACACACAGACAAACAGAAAGGGAGAGGATACGGCAGTGAAAAAACAAGAGCGAGAGGGAGAGTGAGAAAGAGAGAATGAAGGGGGGACTAAGCATAGAGCTAGAGAGATATACAGTGAGATGGAGAAGGAGAGGAAGAAGAAGACAAAGAGAGGGAGAACTAAAGCGGGAGTGAGGGAGGAAGGAAGGCAGAAAAAGAAAGAAAGAGAGAGAGAGAGGGGGGGGGGGGGGAGGGGATTAAGTAAATCAACACATGTGCACAATATGCGGGAACAGAGTGATGTCAGACGTACTGAACTTGTCTCCTCATTACCATAAAACGCACCGATTTTGTATGCTTGATAAGTAGAATAATGTGAAGATAGTGGCAATTGTTAATATGTATGATGTTATAGTAATCATGATAGATATTATATTCATAGCTGCGTTTCGATAGCTTGAAATATTATATTAAACATAGTACTTAGTTGAGCAGATGAATACACATATATCATTACATAATGGTCATAATAGTTGCCTAAAACTAACAAATATAACACAAAGCTTTTATTCTGTAACTCTTGTTGAGACTGTGTCAGTTTTAGAATTTAGTACTTGCATCATTTGACTTTAGTTCAGAGACGCAAATACTGTTATGCCATGTAATATGTATTGCAAATCCTATGTAATCTAAAGGAATCCATCATTTACGCAAACATACATAGAGAGTTTTCTCTAAGATTGTTCACAAAATACGCATTCACTACTTACTGAATAGTTCTTGTCAATGTATAATTCATAGAAACATATGACTGACCTAGACGACTGTTTTACACACACCTGCGTCTCTTCTGGAAGGTCATCGACACATAATCACTTCAGAGTCAGGTCATACTTTTAAATAGACACAGGAATATGTAGTTTTAGGGGTTATTTGTTCTTTTATTCTCTCTGTCTATCGATCTATCTCTTTCTGTTCCATTTATCTATATAAATCTATCTACTTAGATGATTATATATATTTACTATATATATAAATATATTTGAGATTATAAATCTGATGTATTCCTTTTGACTGAAATTGTACCAAATTATTTATTTCGATTACGTTTTGACATTCAGGAGTTATCAATAAAGAAAGTGAGACATTAGGTTTAACAAACATTTTAATTATAAATAGATACTACAATGTGATTTTAAAATCTGAGTCTTTTCTTTAAGGGCTCAGAAAAGCTAGCCTCTACTTCTGCCTCCTCCACTTCACTACGCCTAAGAGGAGTCAAGGCCTCGTCATTGATGGGACACAAGCCTATAGGAGTAGACGTTAATTCTCCTCCACAGGAGACTTTGGTGAAGGTGGACGGAGAGCCTAGAATCCTCAGCGATTCCTTGGACCACACGCGGCTGAAGGTATGCACCGGAGCCAAGGTCGACTGGCTCGCTCTGGAGAACGTCCCTGACATCGAGTTCGGGGGAGAATTAACAGCAGCGGCGAAAGGCAGTCGTAGCGGAATGTTTGGTTTCGTCGTAGACGCTGGCAAAGTGGTGCTCCTGTAGGGCGACGTAGAGACAGGAAGACGACGCGGAGTCTGGAAGAAGGTAAGCACGGAGGCGTCAGGCAGCTGTTCATGACGGTAAGTTGTGAACACTCGAGGACTCTTCTCCTGCTGCTGACATTGCTGAAAGGAGAAGTCAAAATAAGTTAGAAGAAAATATTGAATAGTATATTTACATATAGCACCTTTTGTAAATGTAAAGTATAAAAAAAGGCTTTTGTTTTGCAAGAAGGAATGAGTACATACCTTTTTACAGTTGCAAAATACCATGGCCGAAACTCAGAACTGAAAGGTACTTCACAGACTGATGCAGTGAGATAAATGATGATGTAAGAAGGCCTGTTTTGGCTTTATAAAGGAATGTGACCTGACCTTGAAATGCGTTAACGGCAGACAGTGACCTCTCATCATAAGGGACGCGTAAATCTACACGATTGGCTTCAGGGTCATCTGTTGATTGTTTCTACATTATAAACAAGGAAACGTTAAATAATATGGAGGGAATTTTGGTCAATCATATGTACGCGATGTATATATATATATATATATATATATATATATTTTTTTTTTATACTAATATCTATATATGTATTTATGTACTAATATCTATATATATATATATATATATATATATATATATATACTAATATCTATATGTGTATTTATATACTAATATCTATATATGTATATAAATATATATACATAAATGTATACATAAACATGTAAACATATGCATTTATATATAAATGTATATATAAACATATATGCATATATCTATACCATATGTATTTATATATAAATATATATGCATATATCTATACCATATGTATATGTATATATATATATATATGTATATGCATATATGTGTATATGTATATGTACTTATATGTATATGTATATGTACTTATATGTATATGTATATGTACTTATATGTATATGTATATGTACTTATATGTATATGTATATGTACTTATATGTATATGTATATGTACTTATATGTATATGTATATGTACTTATATGTGTATATGTATATGTACTTATATGTATATGTATATGTACTTATATGTATATGTATATGTACTTATATGTATATGTATATGTACTTATATGTATATATATGTACTTATATGTATATGTATATGTACTTATATGTATATGTATATGTACTTATATGTATATGTAATGTACTTATATGTATATGTATATGTACTTATATGTATATGTATATGTACTTATATGTATATGTATATGTACTTATATGTATATGTATATGTACTTATATGTATATGTATATGTACTTATATGTTTTGTATATGTATTATGTACTTATATGTATTATGTATATGTACTTATATGTATATGTATATGTACTTATATGTATATGTACATATACTTATATGTATATGGTTATATGTACATGTACTTATATGTATATGGATATATGTACATATATGGATATATGTACATATATGTATATGGATATATGTACATATATGTATATGGATATATGTACATATATGTATATGGATATATGTACATATATGTGTATGGATATATGTACATATATGTATATGGATATATGTACATATATGTATATGGATATATGTACATATATGTATATGGATATATGTAC
>NC_061851.1:27357735-27362735 GCF_019202785.1 Penaeus chinensis | reverse complement strand
ACGCGACTCAAGGTATGTATCGGGGGCAAGGTCGATTACCTGTCTCTGGAAAACTTCCTTGGGGCCTAGAAACAGTCGTAGCGATGTTGATTCGGAGGCAAGAAGTATTCACTTGGGCAATGTGCACTGGACGTTTCACGGAAGAATAGTGAATGGTAAACCAGACAAAACGTTTTGCGAGGCGGTGCGTGGCCTCACGGTCCCTTTGTAAACAGCCAAAATGGCCGCCAACTTTAATCCCCAAAAGTAAATATGTCTGAGCTGCAAGATATCTTTCTTTATACTTTTCAATCATTTTTTGTCATTATTACAATTAGCATTAATCTCTCTCGCAACAAGTCTCAGTGATAATGGGGAGTTTGTTTACGATAAATAGCTGATCGCTGCATTGCGCGGTAAAACCGTTCACCTTGATCAGTTTTGGGACAGGGCGAAGCGCATCGTGCCCCTCAAGTGAACGCAGGACATTATGGAGATCAAGACGCGGCACAGTTTGTCTTTATATCAGCGTCAGCAGAAGAAGAGTCCTTGAGTGTAATTTACAGGAGCACCACTTTGCCAGCATCGGCTCCCACACATTCCGTCCTGACTGCCTGGCATCTCGCCTGAACTCCATTTCAAGGACTTTTTCTAAAGCGAATAAGTGGACCTAGGCTCCAATATATACCTTCAGTCAAATACGAAGAGACGAAAATATATTATTTTGAATCATATCCATTTCAGATTCGATTCTCGTTCGTTATATCTGATGTTAGTTTTACATCCATAGTTATTGCTACGTAATAGATCTCCAGTACGTACTCCAGTTCACCAGTACGCGCAGAACTTATGGTTTCAGGCTACGGACATTCACACACAAGTTTGAGTAAGTTAACTATAGAAGTCATATATATCTATATCTATCTATCTATCTATCTATCTATTTGTGTATATATATATCCCAACTGTGAGAAAGCAGAAGGAAAATCGCAAGATTTTGCTTCACAGTGACACTTCAATCCTGTTGTATACGTTTGCGCGCGCACGCACTTACACACTGAAGAAATGAAAAAAAATTATCTATTGCATAAAGATGATTTTTAGGTAACCCTTATACAGTTCTCGCTTCTGTCAAATCAAGACTAGATAAAGTAGTGTTTATTCGATAACTTGTTTACGTGATTCCAAAGCATGAAAGAGAGAGCGAGTGAGTGTGTGTGTGTGTGTGTGTGTGTGTGTGTGTGTGAGAGAGAGAGAGAGAGAGGGAGAGAGAGAGAGAGAGAGAGGGAGATGAGGGGGTTATGCATACAGCTAAAATGAAAGCGCAGATAACCAAATAGTTCAGCAAATACATCAACCATGTAATTTTCACACTCATCATATAGCTCCTTGTATTCATAATCAAAATTCATTATATCTACTAAGTGATATTATAAATACAGCAGTGGTATCAGAATTAAATTGTAAGTATTGATATGATTTATAGTTCCTCTCACACAGAAAGATAGAAGTCAATTGTGTGTTTGTGTGTGTGCTACAATTACGATGTTTTTCACAAACAAACATGCAGTGAAAAGTGAGATATGCAAATGTGAAAAAGGATGATTAGTGTGGATGAATAAAATATATAATGTTGCTACGTGGGAAATGACAATGATAAGCTTGTCATGTACAATACGCAATTTTCTACAAGTCATCTAACTATAAAAATCTTAAAAGTATCTTATGGAGAATTAATTTCTTTAACGTAGCCCATTTGTGCCTCTGGGCCAAAATGGGCTAAGTCAATAAATCCTATATCAAGTTAGTGTAGAGTCAAAAAAGTAATAGTCAACTGGAGGTATTGAAATCACTAGGACCATATTCTTGTCTACCGGACGTATTCTCGTATAATACTTTTGTTATTTCTTTGTTTTTCACAAACAAACATGCTGTGAAAAGTGAGATATGAAAATGTGAAAACGGATGATTAGTGTGGATGAATACAAAATATAATATAATCATATAAAAACAAAAACTAATCAATAATGTGAATATTTACTGAACTTGCCAAAAAAATATTTTTAGGACAATTATAGATATCACATGGCATGACCATAACTAACCAAAATATTCTGCATGTTATTGAACTTTGTTCTGTTTATTGCCCATAAGTATAACTTGCAGAAACGTGACCCTGAAACCTGTCTTTCAGACTCACGCGTCCCCTTGATGAAAGGCATGCGAGCATTTCAAGGTCAGGTCACACCTCTTTATAGACAGAGCCCCACCTTCCTTCCATCGTCACTTATCTCGCAGGCTGTCGAAGCACGTGTGTGTTCTGTTTTTAGCAACTATGGTATTTTGCATCTGTAAGAAGGTATGTATATATTCCTTTCTGCAAATTAGAGTGTCGAAACTTCAATTATATGTGTTATATGTGTCTAGGATGTTTGCTCAAGAATGGGGAGACTGAATTTTTCAATTTGTTTTCACAGCAATGCCAGCAGCAGGAGAAGAGTCCTCCACGACAAAACCATAGATTCCGCTTCGACTCTGCCGTTGTGTCTCCCCCAAACTCGATGTCAGGGACGTTCACCAGAGCAAGCCAGTCGACCTTGGCTCCGGTGCATACCTTCAGCCGTGTGTGGTACAAGGAATCGTTGAGGATTCTAGGCTCTCCGTCCCCCTTCACGAAAATTTCCCGTGGAGGAGAATTACCTCCTACAGGCTTATGCCCCATGAATGACGAGGCCTTGACTCCTCTTAGGCGTAGTGAAATGAAGGAGGCAGAATTAGAGGCTCTGAAGACTAGCTTTTTAAAATTACATTCGAACATGTATTTTTAATTAAAATTCCTGGTCTTCCTTTCTTCTGTCTTATTTTCTGATAAGATATCTCCTTGAAAGTCCCTACAGAACAATGCATATGTATGTATCTACTTATGTATGCATATGTATGTATCTACTTATGTATGCATATGTATGTATCTACTTATGTATGCATATGTATGTATCTACTTATGTATGCATATGTATGTATCTACTTATGTATGCATATGTGTGTATCTACTTATGTATGCATATGTGTGTATCTACTTATGTATGCATATGTGTGTATCTACTTATGTATGCATATGTGTGTATCTACTTATGTATGCATATGTGTGTATCTACTTATGTATGCATATGTGTGTATCTACTTATGTATGCATATGTGTGTATCTACTTATGTATGCATATGTGTGTATCTACTTATGTATGCATATGTGTGTATCTACTTATGTATGCATATGTGTGTATCTACTTATGTATGCATATGTGTGTATCTACTTATGTATGCATATGTGTGTATCTACTTATGTATGCATATGTGTGTATCTACTTATGTATGCATATGTGTGTATCTACTTATGTATGCATATGTGTGTATCTACTTATGTATGCATATGTGTGTATCTACTTATGTATGCATATGTGTGTATCTACTTATGTATGCATATGTGTGTATCTACTTATGTATGCATATGTGTGTATCTACTTATGTATGCATATGTGTGTATCTACTTATGTATGCATATGTGTGTATCTACTTATGTATGCATATGTGTGTATCTACTTATGTATGCATATGTGTGTATCTACTTATGTATGCATATGTGTGTATCTACTTATGTATGCATATGTGTGTATCTACTTATGTATGCATATGTGTGTATCTACTTATGTATGCATATGTGTGTATCTACTTATGTATGCATATGTGTGTATCTACTTATGTATGCATATGTGTGTATCTACTTATGTATGCATATGTGTGTATCTACTTATGTATGCATATGTGTGTATCTACTTATGTATGCATATGTGTGTATCTACTTATGTATGCATATGTGTGTATCTACTTATGTATGCATATGTGTGTATCTACTTATGTATGCATATGTGTGTATCTACTTATGTATGCATATGTGTGTATCTACTTATGTATGCATATGTGTGTATCTACTTATGTATGCATATGTGTGTATCTACTTATGTATGCATATGTGTGTATCTACTTATGTATGCATATGTGTGTATCTACTTATGTATGCATATGTGTGTATCTACTTATGTATGCATATGTGTGTATCTACTTATGTATGCATATGTGTGTATCTACTTATGTATGCATATGTGTGTATCTACTTATGTATGCATATGTGTGTATCTACTTATGTATGCATATGTGTGTATCTACTTATGTATGCATATGTGTGTATCTACTTATGTATGCATATGTGTGTATCTACTTATGTATGCATATGTATGTATCTACTTATGTATGCATATGTATGTATCTACTTATGTATGCATATGTATGTATCTACTTATGTATGCATATGTATGTATCTACTTATGTATGCATATGTATGTATCTACTTATGTATGCATATGTATGTATCTACTTATGTATGCATATGTATGTATCTACTTATGTATGCATATGTATGTATCTACTTATGTATGCATATGTATGTATCTACTTATGTATGCATATGTATGTATCTACTTATGTATGCATATGTATGTATCTACTTATGTATGCATATGTATGTATCTACTTATGTATGCATATGTATGTATCTACTTATGTATGCATATGTATGTATATACTTATGTATACTTATGTATGCATATACTTATGTATGCATATACTTATGTATGCATATACTTATGTATGCATATACTTATGTATGCATATGTATGTATATACTTATGTATGCATATGTATGTATATACTTATGTATGTATATATGTATTTCTTTCCAAATATTTCCTAAACATCCTCTTTAATATTTTCGTTTAACTTATTTTGACTTCTCCTTTCAGCAATGTCAGCAGCAGGAGAAGAGTCCTCGAGTGTTCATAACTTACCGTCATGAACAGCTGCCTGACGCCTCCGTGCTTACCTTCTTCCAGACTCCGCGTCGTCTTCCTGTCTCTACGTCGCCCTGCAGGACCAGCACTTTGCCAGCGTCCACGACGAAACCACTCATT
>NC_061851.1:27350235-27352735 GCF_019202785.1 Penaeus chinensis | reverse complement strand
ATACACAATATATACATATATACATAAGTATATATATACATTTATACATAAGTATATATATACATTTATACATAAGTATATATATACATATATACATAAGTTACATATATATATATACATATATATATATACATACATATATATATATATATATATATATATATATATATATATATATATATACATGTATATACACTTTTTTCATTAATACACCAATTGCGTCATTTGCATATATATATGTATACATGTACTTGTGTATATATGTATACTTGTACTTGTGTATATATGTATACATGTACTTGACAAATGTAGAAAGGGTATGAATGAGAATGCATATCTTCACAATAAAAGAGATGTATTTGACCGTTTTCGATTCTGACAAAGATAGAATCGAAACCGGTCAAATACTTGTCTTGTGAAGATATTCATTCTCATTCATACCTTTTCTACATTGCATATATATATATATATATATATATATATATATATATATATATATATACAATATATATACATATATATACACAAAATATATGTGTACATATATACATATACTATTAATTTCGTATCAATATTGTTAGGTCTAGCGAAAAAAAATATATATTTTAAAGAATTTATAGATCATTCTTAATTATGAATAACATCCAGACACTCGGCAATCATCTTCCCGGATTGTCTGTTTACATCCGAATAAGTGTCAGAATCCTTCCAGCTGGCGTTCGACCTCTGCCATTTTCAAGGCCCAACGAGTCTCTGCTATGAAAGGGTGTATGGCCAAAGGACGTAAGGTTTTAATTATTTAAAGGGGATGTGCTTTGCTTTATCTTTAGTTATTTTGAGCTTTGCTGGAACGTCGTAAGTCAAGTATATATAATTTATTTACCTTCTCCAAGTTCCTTCAAGCAAGCCTCCACTCCCAAAGAACTGAGTGCATCTCGGGCAGAGTCGGATAATCGGACTATTTCCACTTGGAGATCCACACTTTTCGAGTCGCCTTTGAAGAAGAAACTCAAGTTTTGATCCACGTTTTAATACATGTGTTCACTTTTCTGAAGGCAAGAGCCGTTGTATAACCAGAAGACTTGACTAGGATGATACATTTGCTTTAGTTATTTATGCAAAATCAACAAATCATTATAAATAAATTATATATATACTTGCCTTAAAGTGTGTATTTACATCTGTAAAGACTACGACAAATGGAATCAAAGCATATAAAAAAAAAGCCTACGACGTTCCAGCAAAGCTAAAAATAACTAAATAACTTTAAATAATGAAAACCTTACGTCCTTTGGCCATACACAAAACCCTACTTCTTTTTCATAACGGAGACTCGGTGGGCCTTGAAAATGGCAGAGAGATCGAACGCCAGCTGCAAGGATTCTGACACTTATTCGGATGTAAACAGACAATCGGCGAAGACGATTGCCGAGTGTCTGGATTTTATTCATAATCATTGATCTATAAATTCTTGATTTTTTTTTTCCCACTGAACCTTACAATATTGAAGTAAAAGCAATGACACGAAATTAATAAAGGTGACAGGACATGAGAACTGTAATTTATACCTATATATATACATAGGTATACACACAAACACACACACACACACACACACACACACACACACACATATATATATATATATATATATATATATATATATATATATATGTATATGTATATATGTATGTAAACTTATATATATATATATATATATATATATATACTTATATATATCTATATAAACTTATATATATATATATATATATATATATATATATATATATGTATATATGTAATTAAACTTATATATATATATATATATATATATATATGTCTATAAACTTATATATATATATATATATATATATATGTATATATGTAAGTAAACTTATATATATATATATATATATATATATATATATCTATAAACTTATATATATGTATATACATTATATAAGTATATTTATATGTATATATAAGTATATTTATATGTATATATATGTAAATTTATATGTATATATATGTATATTTATATGCATATATGTATTTATATGTATATATGTATATATATGTATATTTATATGTATATATATGTATATTTATATATATGCATATTTATATATATATATGTATATATGTATATTTATATATATATTTATATGTATTTATGTATATATGTATATATATATGTATATATGTATATTTATTTGTGTATATATGTATATTCATATATATATGTATATTTATATATATGTATATTTATATATATATGTATATTCATATGTATATATATGTATATTTATATATATGCATATTTATATGTATATATGTATATTATATGTATATTTATATGTTATATATCGTATATTTATATGTATATATACGTATATTTATATGTATATATGTATATATATGTATATTTATATGTATATATTGTATATTTATATGTATATTTACATATATTTATATGTATTATGTATATATAATATATATG
>NC_061851.1:27337735-27345235 GCF_019202785.1 Penaeus chinensis | reverse complement strand
TTCCTTGTACATCGGTTGCTGTAAGGAAGACGATATATTCAGTTTCGTTTTTTTTTTTTTTTTTTTCAATGCTCATAAAATATATATATATATACTTCTTTAAGACACTGCACCTCTGAAAACTATAGAAGGAAAATATTTCTTACTAACCTTTTTACATTTACAGAAAAAAATCGTGACGAAACAAAGCACAAACAGCAAGGCTAAAGTCAACAGAGCTGGAATCAGGAATGATTCGTTAAACACTATCACCGCCATGATAACGAAAGAACTTCACGTATTGCAGGCTGATGCAAGGGAGCAAATGGTGATGAGAGGAGTGTGGGTTCTGTCTATAAAAGAACTTGACCTGACTTTGAAATGCTTATCTGACAGGGACCTTCCAGAGTGATGCGGGAATATGTAGGAAAGTCTTCTAGGTCAGTCATCTGTTCAGTATATTAAGGATTAGTATATATCTTTAAACACTTTGAGATAAGTATTTCTGGAAACGATGTTCAAAAATGCATTCATCTATCTGTCAAGACATCTATATAATCTATTTTTATCTATCTATCTATATATCAAAATATCTTTATCTATATTTCTATCTACATGTATATATATGTGTGTGTGCCAGTGTATGTGACAACTTTTTTCTAGACCGAAACAACTATGTATAAGCAATGGAGAAATTCACTGTGTTTGGATTATTTTCAATGAATATCTCACATAAACCATTAAGTAACCAGTGTTCTGTGTGAAAATTGTTATCTGACCTTGAAATGTTTTTCTGACTAAGGAATTCACTGATCCTTGGAAGGATTATACATATATATATACATATATATATATATATATATATATATATATATATATGTGTGTGTGTGTGTGTGTGTGTGTGTGTGTATGTATATGTAATATACATATATACTATATGCTTATATATATGCATATATATATATATATATATATATATATATATGCATATTATTTGACAGTGACCTTCCAGAAGGTTTACAGGAATCTGTGAGAGTCGTATAGGTCAGGCATATGTTTCTGTATATTCTGCATAAACACATGTATTCATATATATAGTTATGTGTACATATATATATATATATATATATATATATATATATATATATTTTTTTTTTTTTGTTTTTTTTTTTTTTAGAGAGAAAATGAGACAGTAGATATAAAAAGCATTATTATAAATATGCGTTGCGATACGATTATACACTCACACAAATATATATATATATATATATATATAAATATATATGTGTGTGTGTGTGTATGTATATGTGTGTGTATGTATACACACACAGACACTCACACACACACACACACACACACACATATATATATATATATATATATATATATATATGTGTGTGTGTGTGTGTGTGTGTGTGTGTATATCTATATTTATATATGTATATATAATGTACATATATGTATATAATATATACATATAAGTATGTATATATATATACTTATATGTGTATGTATACACATACATATACAGAATACATATAGACACATATACATACACAAACACACACACTCATATTTATAAATATATATATGTATATGTATATATATATATATATATATATATATATATATATATGTGTGTGTGTGTGTGTGTGTGTGTGTGTGTGTGTTTGTGTTTGTATACACACACACTATTAACTCAAATTATTTTGACATTGTTCGGTTAGGTCTTGGTTTTCAAGGGTTATGCTTAGAGAAAAAGAGAAAGTAGATATAAGGAAGAGGAATTCCAATTATAAATGCACTCTTTTCTTTAAGGGCCCAGAAGAGCTAGACTTCAGTGGCTCTACCACTGCCTCATCCTTCACTTCACTACGCCTAAGAGGAGTCAAGGCACAAGCCTGCATGAGTTAATTCTCCACTACAGGAAATCTTCGTGGAGGTGGACGGATAGTAGTTGCCTAGAATTAACAATTATAACACAAAACTTCAAAACTTTTATTCTGTAACTCTTGTTGTGAGTTTGTTGTGTCATTTTTAGAATTTAGTACATAAAATGTTAGTGCATTTGTCTTTAGTTTAGAGACTCAAATACTCATTCGATGTGATATGTATTGCAATTCTTATGCAATCTAAAGGAATCCATCATTTACGCACACACACATAGATAGTTTTATACATATCCCTAAAATAGTTCACACAATACGCTTTAGAGCAGTGTGCCGAATTACTTTCTGAATAGTTCTTGTTAATGTATAATACATAAAAACAGATGACTAACCTAGACGACTGTTTTACACACACCTGCGTCTCTTCTGGAAGGTGATTGCCACATAATCACTTCAAGGTCAAATCATACTTTTTATAGATAGAATTTAGTTCCTATCGTTTGACTCAAGCATTATTTCATATATGTTACATATTTGTGCCACAAGAATATGTAGTCTCGTGGTCGGGAATTTGCTTCTATCTCTCTGTCTAACGATCTATCTTTCTATATATCTATCTGTCTATTGATCTATCGTTCTACTTATCAAAGTATATAAATCTATCTACTTATCTAAGTATATAAATCTATCTACTTATCAGAGTATATAAATCTATCTACTTATCAAAGTATATAAATCTATCTACTTATCAAAGTATATAAATCTATCTACTTATCTAAGTATATAAATCTATCTACTTATCAAAGTATATAAATCTATCTACTTATCAAAGTATATAAATCTATCTACTTATCAAAGTATATAAATCTATCTACATATCTAAGTATATAAATCTATCTACATATCTAAGTATATAAATCTACCTACTTATCTAAGTATATAGATCTATCTACTTATCTAAGTATATAGATCTATCTACTTATCTAAGTATATAGATCTATCTACTTATCTAAGTATATAGATCTATCTACTTATCTAAGTATATAGATCTATCTACTTATCTAAGTATATAGATCTATCTACTTATCTAAGTATATAGATCTATCTACTTATCTAAGTATATAGATCTATCTACTTATCTAAGTATATAGATCTATCTACTTATCTAAGTATATAAGTATATCTACTTATCTAAGTATATAAATCTATCTACTTATCTAAGTATATAAATCTATCTACTTATCTAAGTATATAAATATATCTACTTATCTAAGTATATAAATATATCTACTTATCTAAGTATATAAATCTATCTACTTATCTAAGTACATAAATCTATCTACTTATCTAAGTACATAAATTTATCTACTTATATAAGTATATAAATATATCTACTTATATAAGTATATAAATATATCTACTTATATAAGTATATAATATATCTACTTATATAAGTATATAAATATATCTACTTATATAAGTATATAAATATATCTACTTATATAAGTATATAAATATATCTATTTATATAAGTATATATATATTTATATAAGTATATAAATATATCTACTTATATAAGTATATAAATATATCTACTTATATAAGTATATAAATATATCTACTTATATAAGTATATAAATACATATACTTATATAAGTATATAAATATATCTACTTATATAAGTATATAAATACATCTACTTATCTAAGTATATAAATATATCTACTTATATAAGTATATAAATATATCTACTTATATAAGTATATAAATATATCTATTTATATAAGTATATAAATATATCTACTTATATAAGTATATAAATATATCTACTTATATAAGTATATAAATATATCTACTTATATAAGTATATAAATATATCTACTTATATAAGTATATAAATATATCTACTTATATAAGTATATAAATATATCTACTTATATAAGTATATAAATATATCTACTTATATAAGTATATAAATATATCTACTTATATAAGTATATAAATATATCTACTTATATAAGTATATAAATATATCTACTTATATAAGTATATAAATATATCTACTTATATAAGTATATAAATATATCTACTTATATAAGTATATAAATATATCTACTTATATAAGTATATAAATATATCTACTTATATAAGTATATAAATATATCTACTTATATAAGTATATAAATATATCTACTTATATAAGTATATAAATATATCTACTTATATAAGTATATAAATATATCTACTTATCTAAGTATATAAATATATCTACTTATCTAAGTATATAAATATATCTACTTATCTAAGTATATAAATATATCTACTTATCTAAGTATATAAATATATCTACTTATCTAAGTATATAAATATATCTACTTATCTAAGTATATAAATATATCTACTTATCTAAGTATATAAATACATCTACTTATCTAAGTATATAAATACATCTACTTATCTAAGTATATAAATACATCTACTTATCTAAGTATATAAATCTATCTCCATATCTAAGTATATAAATCTATCTACTTATCTAAGTATATAAATCTATCTACTTATCTAAGTATATAAATCTATCTACTTATCTAAGTATACAAATCTATCTACTTATCTAAGTATATAAATCTATCTACTTATCTAAGTATACATATCTATCTACTTATCTAAGTACATAAATCTATCTACTTATCTAAGTACATAAATCTATCTACTTATCTAAGTACATAAATCTATCTACTTATCTAAGTACATAAATCTATCTACTTATCTAAGTACATAAATCTATCTACTTATCTAAGTATATAAATCTATCTACTTATCTAAGTATATAAATCTATCTACTTATCAAAGTATATAAATCTATCTACTTATCAAAGTATATAAATCTATCTACTTATCAAAGTATATAAATCTATCTACTTATCAAAGTATATAAATCTATCTACTTATCAAAGTATATAAATCTATCTACTTATCAAAGTATATAAATCTATCTACTTATCTAAGTATATAAATCTATCTACTTATCAAAGTATATAAATCTATCTACTTATCAAAGTATATAAATCTATCTACTTATCAAAGTATATAAATCTATCTACTTATCAAAGTATACAAATCTATCTACTTATCTAAGTATATAAATCTATCTACTTATCAAAGTATATAAATCTATCTACTTATCTAAGTATATAAATCTATCTACTTATCTAAGTATATAAATCTATCTACTTATCTAAGTATATAAATCTATCTACTTATCTAAGTATATAAATCTATCTACTTATCAAAGTATATAAATCTATCTACTATCAAAGTATATAAATCTATCTACTTATCTAAGTATATAAATCTATCTACTTATCTAAGTATATAAATCTATCTACTTATCTAAGTATATAAATCTATCTACTTATCAAAGTATATAAATCTATCTACTCATCTAAGTATATAAATCTATTTACTTATCTAAGTATATAAATCTATTTACTTATCTAAGTATATAAATATATCTACTTATCAAAGTATATAAATCTATCTACTCATCTAAGTATATAAATCTATCTACTCATCTAAGTATATAAATCGATTTACTCATCTAAATATATAAATCTATCTACTCATCTAAGTATATAAATCTATTTACTCATCTGAATATATAAATCTATAGGTTTAAAGTATATGTCTATCTACTTTATTAGGTATATGTATATCTACTTTATTAGGTTTAAAGTATATGTATATCTACTTTATTAGGTTTATAGTATATGTCTATCTACTTTATTAGGTTTAAAGTATATGTCTATCTACTTTATTAGGTTAGGTATATACATATGTCTATTTATCAATGTATATCAATCTATGTATTCCAATAGACTGAGCTAAAATAAAAACACATATCTCACACACACAAACATATATATACGTCTTGACATTCAAGAGTTACCTATAAAGAAAATGAGACATTGGGTTTAACGAACAGAAAATTATTTATTTATAAATACATGCTACAATGTGATTTTAAAATCTGAGTCTTTTCTTTAAGGGCTCAGAAAAGCTAGCCTTCACAGCCTCTACTTCTGCCTCATCCTCCACTTCACTACGCTTAAGAGGAGTCAAGGCCTCGTCATTCAAGGGACACAAGCCTATAGGAGTAGATGCTAATTCTACTCCACGGGAGATCTTCGTGAAAGCGGACGGAGAGCCTAGAATCCTCAGCGATTCCTTGGACCACACGCGGCTGAATGTATGCACCGGAGCCAAGGTCGACTGGCTCGCTCTGGAGAACGTCCCTGACATCGAGTTCGGGGGAGAATTAACAACGGCGACGAAAGGCAGTCGTAGCGGAATGTTTGGTTTCGTCGTGGACGCTGGCAAAGTGGTGGTCCTGTAGGGCGACGTAGAGACAGGAAGACGACGAGGAGTCTGGAAGAAGCTAAGCACGGAGGCGTCAGGCAGCTGTTCATGACGGTAAGTTGTGAACACTCGAGGACTCTTCTCCCGCTGCTGACATTGCTGAAAGGAGAAGTCAAAGTATGTTAGACGAATATATCAAACAGGATGTTCAGGAAATATTTGGAAAAAAAAAATACCTTATATTTTTGAAAGAAGGAATGAATACATACCTTTTTACAGTTGCAAAATACCATTGCGCCGAAACTCAGAATTGAAAACTATTTCACAGGCTGATGTAGTGAGATAAATGATGAAAGGAAGGCCTATTTTGGCTTTAAAGAGGTGTGTGACCTGACCTTGAAATGCGTTAACGACAGACAGTGACCTCTCATCACAAGGGACGCGTGAATCTATACTATTGGCTTCTGGGTCACCTGTTGATAATGTTTATGCCCTAAAAAACGGAGAATTTGGTCACGTATATGTACGCGATGCGTTAGTTACGATATCAGGCTCACATATTAATAAGTATATATATATATATATATATATATATATATACATATATGTGTGTGTATACATATGATGTATATAAACATATACTATATGTGTAAACACACACTCACATATATATGTATATGTATATATATATATATATATATATATATATATATGTATGGACTGGGCGTCGACACATACTCATATATGCAAATACATGTATACACACATACACATATACACACACATACACATATATACACACACATACACATATATACACACACATACACATATACACATATAATCAAATACATATATACACACAGTAATATAAATACACATAAACATATACACATATAACCAAATACATTTATACACACAGTAATATAAATACACATAAACATATATACATATTATCAAATACATATATACACACAGTAATATAAATACACATAAACATACACACATATAATCAAATACATATACACATACATTAATATAAATACACATAAACATATATACATATAATCAAATACATTTATACACACAATAATATAAATCGCATAAACATATATACATATAATCAAATACATGTCTACATACAGCAATATAAATACACATAAACATATACACATATAATCAAACATATATACACACCGTAATATAAATTCACATATGCACACAGTAATATAAATACACATATACACACAGTAATATAAATACACATATGCAC
>NC_061851.1:27320235-27327735 GCF_019202785.1 Penaeus chinensis | reverse complement strand
TGTGTGTGTGTGTCTGTGCGTGTGTGTGTGTACATATATATATATATATATATATATATATATATATATATATATATATATATATATATATAATGTATATACATATATATCAGTTTACATGTATATACAATATATATATATATATATATATATATATATATATATATTACAGAAATACATAAATTCCAACATTTGCATATATATATATATATATATATATATATATATATGTGTGTGTGTGTGTGTGTGTGTGAGTGTGTGAGTGTATACATATGTATACACTCACACACTCACACACATACATTCATTTCGTTGCATTGCTTTTACTTCAATATTGTACGGTTCAACGAAAAAATATTTTAAAGAATTACAGATCATTCTTGATTATGAATGAGATCCAGACACTCGGCAATAGTCTTCGCCGAATAAGTGTCAGAATCCTTGCAGCTCTCGTGCGATCTTTCTGCCATTTACAAGGCCCACCGAGTCTCAGTTATGAAAGATAAGTAGGGTTTTGTGTATGGGCAAAGGACGTAAGGTTTTCATTATTTAAAGATGTGCTTTGCTTTCTTTTTAGTTATTTTGAACTTTTCTGGAACGTCGTAGTCTTTTTTAATAGCCATTACAGTTGTAATTATACACTTTAAGTCAAGTACATATAATTTATTTATAATTTGTTCATTTTGCATAAATAATTAAAACGAATGTATCATCCTAGTTAAGCCTTCTGGTTATCCAACGTCACTTGCCTTCAGAAAAGTGAAGACATGTAATAAAACGTGGATCAAAACTTGAGCTTCTTCTTCAATGGCGACTCGAAAAGTGTGGATCTGCAAGTGGAATTATTCGACGCTGCCTGAGATGCACTCAGTTCTTTGGGAGTGGAGGCTTGCTTGAAGGAACTTGGAGAAGGCAAGATCGAGAGCGATTCCACCGACCACACGCGGCTGCACTGGAGCCAGAGACTCTCCACGGCAAGAGAAGAAACAACATCTGCAAACGGCAGTCGCAGATGGATGTGTGGTCTGGGCGTCGACATAGGCAACATGGTGCACCTGCACGACGAGGCAGAAGGAGGAAGGCGACGCGGAGCGGAGTCTCGAAGAAGGAAAGCACAGAGGCTTCAGGGAGCGGATGAAGACGACATGATATGAGCACCCGAGGAACCTCTTCCTTTTGCTGATGAGGCTGTAGAAGAGAAAAATATTAAATGTCACTTTCACATCAAAACTAAATACAATATTCACGGAAACATCAACACACAATTATGTATACATACCTTTTTACACCTACAAAATAACATTGTGATGAAACCAAGAACCAGCAACACTGCCAGAGTCGAAAGTGCAGGAATCAAGAATGATTCATCAAACACAGCCAATGCCATGGTAATTTCGGAGCTCCAAATACTACAAGCTAAAGCATTGAGGTGAATGATAAATGATATGATATCTCTTTCTGAAAATGATGCATGAGATTATAGAATAAGCTTTTCAATATACTTGTTTTTAGCAGTTCAACATTTTTTCCCTTAGTTAATTATTACAAAGCTACAGTTTAAATTCAGTGTGTGGTAAGGGACGATGAATATGGTCTTTCTTTTTGTGTGTAATAATAAATGTGGGAATGCTTCGTTCATTTCTATATATATTCGTGTGAAGTGTTCTTCATACATTCAATGGTTTGGGGACAAGAACACTGAATGATATAAAGATCCCCCTGTGAAAACTTGTTACTGCAAAACACAGCGTACTCATCATATAGCGGAAATCAGCCATACCAGTTATACTTAGGGTTAGAAGTGAGTGGAGTTTTGGGGATCAATGTATTTATTTAATGGCAGTGACTTTATTACACTTTTAACACGCGCACACACACATCCATACATAAACACACACAAATATATATATATATATATATATATATATATATATATATATAATGTCCTGAACACTTCATATCATATTTTATATTAAACTTATGATGCTCATTCGTTATGACCTGACCTTGAAGTACTTACAATAAAATAGCCTTTCATGAGGAACGAAGTAATAGCGAAGGCAGTTCACGGTGTAAAATCAATCAAGATTATGCTGAGAATGAAAAAAAGTAACCGGGAACTTTTTTTCTTTTATATAAACTACATTCACCTATAGTTCTGTAGATCAATTGTATGCACGACTGTCCTTGTTTGGTAACTATTTTGGATGTACGAATATTTGCAAGAACACCAAACACGTTCCAGTGTATAAAGCAATATATTTTTGTTAGATGCTTACGGTTGTAAGCATCTCTCTCTCTTTCTCTCTTTCTATATATATATATATATAGATAGATAGATAGATATATGTATATATATAGATAGATAGATATATGTATATATATATGTATATATATATATATATATGTATGTATATATATATATATATATATATATATATATATATATATATGCAGGCAGTCAGACAGGTAGGTGATCAAGGTCAAATATCTCTTTCTGAAAATGATGCATGAGATTATAGAATAAGCTATTCAATATACTTGCTTAAAGCAGTTCAACATTTTTTCCCTTAGTTAATCATTACAAAACTACAGTTTAAATTCAGTGTGGGGTAAGGGACGATGAATATTGTCTTTCTTTTTGTGTGTAAGAATAAATGTGGGAATGCTTCGTTCATTTATATATATATTCTTGTGAAGTGTTCCTCATACGTTCAATAGTTTGAGGACAAGAACACTGAATGTTATAAAGATCCCCTTGTGAAAACTTGTTACTGCAAAACACAGCGTACTCATCATATAGCGGAAATCAGCCATACCAGTTATACTTAGGGTTAGAAATGAGTGGCGTTTTGGGGATCAATGTGTTTTCTTAATAGCAGTGACTTTATTACACTTTTAACACGCGCACACACAATCGGCGAAGACGATTGCCGAGTGTCTGGATCTTATTCATGTACAGGTCGTTCTAGAAAGAGTATGTCACACACACGCACACATGTATATAGTTAGATATAGATATATGTTTTATTAAAAAAGGTATATGTATATATATATATTATTTTATATATTTATTTTTATATATTAAATTATTTTAAAATATATATATATAAAAATATATATATATATTTTGTTAATAGAATATATAAGGTAATATTTTGTAAAAATATATTTATAAAAAATTTAATATATTGTTAAAAGATTAATTTTTTATTATTAATTTTAAAAATAATTTAAAATTTTATTGGGGGTAAAGTAATTTTGTTTTTTTTTTTAAAAAAATTAAAAATTTTATTAATAATTTTATTTTTAAAAAAAATTTTTTTATTTTTTAATTCATGTTTATTTTTAAGGAAAATTTATAAGAAATTAAAATGAAAATTTTAATTAATTATTTATAAATGAAAATATTTTTATAAATTTATAATTATTTAAGGGGTATTAAAGGGGAAAAAAATATTTAAAAAAAAAATATTTAAAAAATAAAAAATTTAAATAAAAAAATATTTTTTTAAAAAATATTTAAAAATTTAAAAAAATAAATTTAATTTTTAATTAAAAAATGGTAAAATTTATGTTTTTTTAATAAAATAAGAATATGAAAAATTTTAAAATTTTTTTTTTTTTTTAAAAAATGAATAAAAAAAAATTAATATAAAAATAATGAAATTAAAATTTTATAAAAAATTTTAAAATTTTAAAAAATATATAAAATATATATAAAAATATATATTGTATTTTTTAAAAGGATAAAATGTATATTTATATGTATAATATGTATTTTTATATTTTATATAAAATGAAATTTTGTTTTTGTATATAAATTTAAAAAATTTATGTATATATATTTATTTTATATGTTTTTTTTATGTTTTTTAAAATGTATTTTTAAATTTTGTATTTTATATTATTTTTAAATTTTAAAAAATATATGTAAATTATATTTATATATTTTAAAAATTATTTAAAATATATGTATTTTTAAATATTTTATAAAATTATATTTTTAATTTTATTTTATATTTTGTAAATTTATATTATATTTTAAAAATTTTTGTATATTTATAAAATTTATATTGATTTTATATGTTAAAAATTATATGTATATTATTTTAAATTTTAAAATATAATATTGTATTTTTATAGTATATATATTTATATTATATAAAAATTTTAAAATATAATGTAAATTATATATATATAGATATTTTTTTATTATATATAATTTTATATTTTATTATATGTTTTAATTTATTTTAATATATATAATTTTTTTTAATATAAATATTAAAAATATAATATTTAATATTAATTTTTGGTAAAATTATTATTTTTTAATTTTTATAATTTTGATTTTTAATTATTATATAATTATTTTAATTTTATAAATTTTATTTTATAAATATATTTTTTATATATAATATAAAATTTTTTAAATGTATAATTTTATATAAATTTAAATACTATATAATTTTTTTATAATATATATTTTAATTATTTAAAGAAAATATATAATATATATATTTTTTTATAAAAATTATAATTTTTATACTAATATTTAATATTTATTAAAATTTTATAAAAATAATATAAATGAAATTATATTTAAATTTTTTTTTTATAGTATACATTTTAAATATAATTATATATAATTTTATAATATATATTAATTATTTAAATTTTATATTTATAATTTAAAATATATTAAGTATTTTTTATAATTTTAATTATGTAATTTTTATTTTTAATTTTATATCCCATAAAATTTATAATTTTATTTTAATTTTTATAATATATAATTTTTTTTATAGTTAAAAATTTTTAATTTATTTTAAATATGTTTTTATAAAATATTTTATTTAATATAATTTAATATTTAATATAAAATTTTTTATTATAATTTTTAAATTTTTAAAATTTTTAATATATATATTATATATTTTTTAAATAAAAAATTTTATATATAATAAATATATTATTAATAAAATTTATATATTTTAAAATTAATTTTATTAATATATTTTAATTTTATATGTATATTTTTTGTATATAAAATTTATTTTTATATATATATTTATTTTTATATTTATTATATTGATATTTATTTATATTATATTTAATTTTATTTTATTTATATATATATTGTATATTTTATGTTTTAAAATTTTGTATTTTTTATATGTATATATATTATATATTTTATGTATTTATATTTTTAATTTTTTGTATATATATGAAATATAATTTGTTTTTATAATGTAAAATTTATTTTTTATATTATATTATTTATATATATGTATATATATGTATTTATATTATTTTTTAAAATTTTTATGTATATATGTATTTATAGTTTATTTTTATGTTATTATATATGTATATATTTATATATTGTAAAATTTATATGTTTATATATGTAAATTGTTTTTTATAGGGATATATGTTTTTTTTATATGTATATATTTTATGTTTTATATATGTTTTTTTAAATAGGGATATATTATGTTTTTTTATTTGTATTTAATTGTTTATATATGTATAATTTATATGTATATATGTATATATTGTTTTTATATGTATATTTTATATTTATTTTTATATTTTTATTTATTTTGTATTTTTTTGTTTATATATGTATAATTTTATTATTTTAATATAATATTATATTTTATATATTTTTTTATATTATATATTTTATATATATTAAAATTATATTTATAAATATTAATATATTTTATATATATATATATATATATATATATATATATATATATACATATACATATATACATATATATATCTCTGTCTAACGATCTATCTGTCTATATATCTCTGTCTAACGATCTATCTGTCTATATATCTCTGTCTAACGATCTATCTGTCTATATATCTCCGTCTAACGATCTATCTGTCTATATATCTCTGTCTAACGATCTATCTGTCTATATATCTCTGTCTAACGATCTATCTGTCTATATATCTCTGTCTAACGATCTATCTGTCTATATATCTCTGTCTAACGATCTATCTGTCTATATATCTCTGTCTAACGATCTATCTGTCTATATATCTCTGTCTAACGATCTATCTGTCTATATATCTCTGTCTAACGATCTATCTGTCTATATATCTCTGTCTAACGATCTATCTGTCTATATATCTCTGTCTAACGATCTATGTGTCTATATATCTCTGTCTAACGATCTATCTGTCTATATATCTCTGTCTAACGATCTATCTGTCTATATATCTCTGTCTAACGATCTATCTGTCTATATATCTCTGTCTAACGATATATCTGTCTATATATCTCTCTGTCTATATAAATCTATCTACTCATCTAAGTATATAAATCTATTTACTCATCTAAGTATATAAATCTATTTACTCATCTAAGTATATAAATCTATAATTCTAAGTATATAAATCTATCTACTTTATTAGGTTTAAAGTATATGGCTATATAGTATATAGTATATAAATCTGTCTATTTATAAATCTATGAATTCCAATAAACTGAGCTAAAATAAAAACACATAACTCACACACACACATATATATACGTCTAGACATTCAAGAGTTACCTATCTACTTATCCAAGTATACAAATCTATCTACTTATCTAGGTATATAAATCTATCCACTTATCTAAGTATACAAATCTATCTACTTATCTAAGTATACAAATCTATCTACTTATCTAAGTATACAAATCTATCTACTTATCTAAGTATATAAATCTATCTATTTTATTATGATTAACGATCGAAGTATTTAAGTCTATCGACTTATCTAAGTATATAAATCTTTCTATTAATCTTTATATATCAATCTGTGTATTCCAATAGATTGAGCTAGTCTATTGGAATACATATCTCAGACACACACATATATATATACGTCTTGACATTCAAGAGTTGCCTATAAAGAAAATGAGACATTAGGTTTAACAAACAATAATTTTAATTATAAATACATGCTACAATGTGATTTTAAAATCTGAGTCTTTTCTTTAAGGGCTCAGAAAAGCTAGCCTTCACAGCCTCTACAGCTGCCTCCTCCTCCACTTCACTACGCCTAAGAGGAGTCAAGGCCTCGTCATTGATGGGACACAAGCCTATAGGAGTAGACGTTAATTCTCCTCCACGGGAGATCTTCGTGAAGGCGGACGGAGAGCCTAAAATCCTCAGCGATTCCTTGGACCACACGCGGCTGAAGGTATGCACCGGAGCCAAGGTCGACTGGCTCGCTCTGGAGAACGTACCTGACATCGAGTTCGGGGGAGAATTAACAGCAGCGGCGAAAGGCAGTCGTAGCGGAATGTTTGGTCTCGTCGTGGACGCTGGCAAAGTGGTGCTCCTGTAGGGCGACGTAGAGACAGGAAGACGACGCGGAGTCTGGAAGAAGCTAAGCATGGAGGCGTCAGGCAGCTGTTCATGACGGTAAGTTGTGAACACTCGAGGACTCTTCTCCCGCTGCTGACATTGCTGAAAGGAGAAG
>NC_061851.1:27312735-27315235 GCF_019202785.1 Penaeus chinensis | reverse complement strand
TTATAGAATAAGCTTTTCAAAATACTTGTTTAAAGCAGTTCAACATTTTTCCCTTAGTCATTATAAAGCTACAGTTTAAATTCAGTATGTGGTAAGGGACGATGAATATGGTCTTTCTTTTTATGTGTAATAATAAATGTGGGAATGCTTCGTTCATTTATATATATTCTTGTGAAGTGTTCTTCATACATTCAATGGTTTGGGGACAAGAACACTGAATGTTATAAAGATCCCCTTGTGAAAACTTGTTACTGCAAAACACAGCGTACTCATCATATAGCGGAAATCAGCCATACCAGTTATCAATGTATTTCTTTAATGGCAGTGACTTTATTACACTTTTAACACGCGCACACACACATCCATACATACATACACACACACACAAACATATATATATATATAAATTGTCCTAAACACTCCATATCATATCATATTTTATATTAAACTTATGATGCTCATTCGTTATGACCTGACCTTGAAGTACTTACAATAAAATAGCCTTTCATGAGGAACGAAGTAATAGCGAAGGCAGTTTACGGAGTAAAATCACTCAAGGTTATGCTAAGAATAAAAAAAAAAGTAACCGGGAACTTTTTTTCTTTTATATAAACTACATTCACCTATAGTTCTGTAGATCAATTGTATGCACGACCGTCCTTGTTTGGTAACTATTTTGGATGTACGAATATTTGCAAGAACATCAAACACGTTCCAGTGTATAAAGACATATATTTTTGTTAGATACTTACGGTTGTTTAGAAATATATCTTATGGTGGATATAGTGACTTGAGTGATTTCTATAAGTATGTGGCATAGTGAGATATAATTTTTTTTTCTCAAGGCGCTTAGAGAAAATAACTTATTTTGATATAATATTTCCGCGAATGCAGATGACAAGATACTTAGCAATTTCTTGAAGTACCTCGACTAAGGGCCTGTACCGGTGTTTGGGTTAACTGCCTATCTCAGTTACAGGCCTCCAGCAGTGAATCAAGAGAACAGATAAAAACACATAAAAGAGGGTTATCAGTCGGCCTTTATGGAAAGGAATACACAAACATATTTGCTGCACGGTTATATCATGCAATATTTTTGTTCGGCATTTCGTAATCTGTCAATATCCTTACCGTTATTATATGTGTATCACGTAAAGATGTACTTAAATATATAAATCTCTCTCTCTCTCTCTCTCTCTCTCTCTCTCTCTCTCTCTCTCTCTCTCTCTCTCTCTCTCTCTCTCTCTTTCTCTCTCTCTCTTTCTCCTCTCTCTTTCTCTCTCTCCCCCTCTCTCTCTCTATGTATATATATATATATATATATATATATATATATATATATATATATATATATATATATACATATATATATCTGTGTGTGTGTGTATGAATATATGTATATATATGCAGGTAGACAGACACAGAAAGACAGGTTTTTTTTCTCGTTTCGGTTAATACAACAACGCAAACAAGAAATATCGAACTAGAAAATGCTGGAAAGAGGCCACGTAGACATTACCAACAAATACCTATATCTTCGTGTGTTATTCCAGAACATCAAGATCTCCAAAGCCCTTGTAATAAACCAAAGCGAGAACAGAACAAAGGGGTTGATAAATAATTTGTTATTAATGATAAGGAATTGAGAACTTTAGGTTTCTTGTTATCTGCGGAGTTCTCTTGCTGAATTCAGGAAAATTGATAAAATGAACATTACTGAAGATGGAAATGTGTTTGTATATTATATTAACCGGGATTCATGATGGGCTTACTGTAGCGGACTTGTTGGAAATGGGCTATACTTATAATAAAAGAGGGTTATCAGTCGGCCTTTATGGAAAAGAATACGCAAACACATTTGCTGCACGGTTATATCATGCAAGATTTTTGTTCGGCATTCCGTAATCTGTCCATATCCGTACTGTTATTATATGTGTATCACGTAAAGATGTACTTAAATATATAAATCTCTCTCTCTCTCTCTCTCTCTCTCCCCCCCCTCTCTCTCTATGTATATATATATATATATATATATATATATATATATATATATATATATATATATATAACACTAGATCACGAGATAAGAGTGCAAGGGTGCATCTTCCAGCGACAACGATGTTATCCCATGTAAATCATAGTCTCCATGCTAAATTATGAACCGATATTTTAAAAAGGGGTAGGAGAGGAATCATATTCTGTTTATCATCTTTATTCACAAATTTGGAATAGTTTCTGTGTTGATTAACTGTATTCGTTTTCTATTATCATGTATCAGAATAATTAAAGAAAACGTATTTTTACCGCTAACTATTCCTTTTTTCAATTATGTCAGTACTGTTCTGTTTATAAATGTAAAATCATACATTTCTTGAAAAAAAAACTCTCTATTATAAGTTATAACGAACTATCTTTATTATTATATCTCTGTTTCTTTTGTATATGTGTGAGTATATATATATATATATATATATATATATATATATATATATATATATAT
>NC_061851.1:27297735-27300235 GCF_019202785.1 Penaeus chinensis | reverse complement strand
GTTTCACTTTCGATCAAAGCATTATACGATGAGGTACATTCGTTTCGTTATTGGTTATGTGTTCGTTGTGTGTGTTAGAGTTCACGATACTGACAGTGATTTTCTTTTGTTTTTATTATGTGAGTGTTGTATACATAATGATTTAGAGTGAAGAAGGTAATGTTTGTTATCTTCTGTATTCCATTATTAATCTAAGTATCCATGCAGATACATTTACTTAAACGTATTATGTATTAAGACATTCATTTACACTTTTTTGATAGAAAAGAAACAAGATATTTCCATTCTTAGGGTCAAAAAACAAAAACAAAAAAACTAACAGAAGGCATATGTAACGCGTAAAAAAAACGCAGAAAAAGACATCTAAATTTGTACATAAAGAATTCGTAATTGTGTTTAGCAATGAGTAAAAATTTACTTATAAATTTATTAGTTTTATTCATTAATATATTATTATTGTCAGACATCATTACCAGATATTACGGTATTTATTGTAAAGGTAATAACACGAAATTATATACTATTTGCAGTATCTAATTAATTTTCATTTTTATCACTATTATCGGTCGATTTGCGTAACATAATTTATCATCTTTATCATCACTAGTATTATCCTTAGCCTCATTATTTTTATAGTATTCATCAAAAATAAACAGATTAATATAAAAGTAATGATAAAAATATAGTAATGTTAGTAATGGCAGAAAAGGTGATAAAAATAATAAAGATGATAATAATAATAATAATAATAATAAGTAATAATAATAATAATAATAATAATAATAATAATAATAATAATAATAATGAAAATAATAATACGTAATAATAATAATAATGAAAATAATAATAATAATAATAATAAAGATGATAATAATAATAATAGTGATTAAAATAATGATAATGATAAAAATGATAGTAATAATAATAATAATGATAATGATAATGATAATGATAAAGATAACAATAATGATAATAATAATAATGATAATAATAATAATTATAATGATAATGAAAATAATAGTAATAATAATATCAATAATAATAATTATTATTATTATAATAATGATAATAATAATAATAATGATAATAATAATGATAATAGCAAGAATGATAATAATAAAAATGACATGAAAAATAATTATGCCAAGTAATAAAAATTATAAAGATGAGACAAATAATAAAGATAAAAAATAATAATAATAATAGTAATAAAAAAATAATAGTAAAAATAAGATAATGATAATAATAATAATATCAGTGATAATAAAATAATAATTATGATAATGATTGTATTAATGCTAATATTAATAACAAAAATAATAATGATAATGATAATAATAACAGAAATGATAATGATGATAATAATGATAATAGTTGTAAAAATAATGATGATAATGATGATAATGATAACAACAATACCTATAATGATAATGACAATGATGATAATAATAATGATATTACTACCACTACTACTAATGATAATAATGATAATAATGATAGTAATTATGATAATGATAATAATATTAGTAATGATACCAATAATTATAAATAATAGTAATGATAATAGTAATGATAATTATAATGACAGTAGTTATGCTGATAATTATAATAAATGATAATGAAAATTATGACAATTACAATGAAAATGATAAAAGTGAGAAATGATATTAATAACATTAACATTAATTAACATTATTATCATTATTATTATTATTATTATTATTATTGTATTATTATCGTTCTTGTTATTATAATTTTTGTTATTCTTATTTCGATTCGTTTTATTCTTATTATTGTTATTATAATTATTGTTATCATTATTATTATTATTATTATTATTATTATTATTATTATTATCATTATCATCGTTATTATTATTATAGTTATTATTATCATCATTATCATTATTATGATCATTAGTTGTAGCAGCCGTAGAAGTAGTAGTATCATGACAATTATTGTCATTATTATTATTACTACCACTCCTACTATTACTACTATTACTATTATTAATATTATTATTATTATTATTATTATTGTTGTTGTTGTTATCATTATCATCATTATCATCATCATTATTGTTATTGTTATTATTATGATTATCATTATAATTCATATAACTAATATTATTATCACGAAATGATAATAGTATCTATAATAATGTTAATATTAGAAGTATATCAGTACTACTAATAATACTAGTTCTCCTGTTAATATCGTGACTTCATTGATGATATTTTTGGGTGTTTCTATGTCACTATCATTATTCAAGGCATTTTTATTAAGCACAGTATCTCTTAGAAAGGCATACATTTCCTCCATCATGAAGCGTTTAAATGTCATTTTTCCATTTTTTTTCTAAAAAATAAAAAATCATTACCTCATTGTCATTATTCTTATTAACATAATGCTAACGTATAGAACACAGGTAAAACAGACATGCATTATACGTTAGATGAGAAAAATAATAATGATGAAGTAAATGTATCTGCATATGATA
>NC_061851.1:27277735-27280235 GCF_019202785.1 Penaeus chinensis | reverse complement strand
AAATCAAACGAACAAAATATATTTTCGTTTGCATCGCCAGTATAGAAAAAAAAAAATCCTTTATGACGAAAGATTCATTCGCCTGTTACAATTTGAAAACCGTTAGATAACGTTATAGGTGGTTTTGCAATTCAAAAACACAAGTAAGCTATCTTTCAGGAAGAGAATGTGTTTATTATCACGTGGTATCCCTCTCATATTTCTTTTACTAACCCTTCAATTGAAATTCCGCCCATATTTCCGTTTTTTGTTTTTGTTTTTGTTTTTTTTTATCTTGTAAAACCATGCACGGATTAACCTTTCAAAAGTAATTATTTATTCAATGCGATCTAGAGAAATATTATTTGTACTTGTGTGACCGTAAGATACCAGACACTTCTAGAAAGACTATTACCGTGCTATGGAAGATCTAGCATTAAGTTCCACTTTACTTTGCTTCAGTACAGGTCTGTAGTATAGCTACCAAGCTTATCATTGCCAGGTCTTGAAAATTCTATAATATATAGGTCTTTTTTCGATTGTGGTAATAGCCGTTCTGGAATTGTCAGGCACCTCATATATGCAGAAAAACTGATAATACATCTCAATATTGATCACATTGAATAAATAAAAGCTTTTGGAAGGTGAATCTGTGCATGGTTTTATATTGAAAACAGATAAAAAATACAAATATGGACGGAATTTCTATTGGCAGGTTAGTAAGATAAGATTTTTTTTCTTTGTAATTTTCAGTGAGATTTCTCAAGGAGCCTCCAGTTCACACCCGCTAACAGGAGGAAAATTTTCATATCGTAGAGGCAACTAAGTCTTTAGAAAAGCTTCTTGACGAACACATTCCATTGCGTTATTAAAACTCTAAGATTCGCTTCTACCGCACATTTACTGAATTGTCGGTTATTATCCTTCAATTTGAGAGTGAAAACTGTTCCTTTTAATGAATATGAAAATATTTCTAACATCTCTCTCTCTCTCTCTCTCTCTCTCTCTCTCTCTCTCTCTCTCTCTCTCTCTCTCTCTCTCTCTCTCTCTCTCTCTCTTTATCTCTCTCTCTCTCTCTCTCTCTCTCTCTCTCTCTCTCTCTCTCTCTCTCTATATATATATATATATATATATATATATATATATGTGTGTGTGTGTGTGTGTGTGTGTGTGTGTGCTTATATATATAAATTTACACACACACACACACACACACCACACACACACACACACACACACACACACACACACACACACACACACACACACACACATATATAGACACAGATACACATATTATACAAATATTATCTAAATGATAATCTGTATGTTCTTTAATGTCCATTCTTTGGTAATTCACGATAATCAGTCACAAAAAAACTACAACAACCAATCTTTCCCCACCGGCCGACCTCATTTGCGTTAGGAAGATTCTGGCAGTTATTCGGGCTTTAATTGTCGGATTCGGCGCATCACAGGAAGGCATCCCTGGGTCTAGCAAGCGGGAGGAGATGAGAGCGCCCCCCCCCCCCTCTCCCATGCTCTTGCTTTGGCTCTCTGATAAAGCTTGATGCTCGACTAAGCTGAGATTTGGGGAACGATGCTCAGGGTGGTGCTGGAGGCTGGGATTGCAAGTGGAGTCTGCTTTGGTGGGATCATTATCTCGGTATTTTCTAGAACTTCATATTTTTCAGGCTCTCTCTTTCTCTCTCTCTCTCTCTCTCTCTCTCTCTCTCTCTCTCTCTCTCTCTCTCTCTCTCTCTCTCTCTCTTTTATTCTTTCCCTTTACTTGTTTTGTCGCTTCTTCTCTAGATTCTTGATTCTCCTTCTTGTACATTTAATCCTTATTTTGTTTTTCTCTCTTTTTTATTTCCTCAGCTTGCTTTCTCCTCTTTATCTCCATGTCTTCTTCAGCTTTTTTCGCTTCTCCCTCATTCTCTCTATATCTGTCCTCCCTTTATCAGCTGTCCCCTGATCCTCTCCTTATTTAAGCCCTTTTCATCTTTTCCTCGATATATCCACCTCTATTTCCACTTTCTTCTTTCTTTCCATTCGTTCAATTTAATTTCTCTGTTCATCTTCTCTTGCCTTAATCGGCTTATCCTGTTCATCTATTTCCTTCTCTTCTATCCACTTTTTTTTTCGTTTCTTCTTCCCTTCTTCCCTATGCATCCACATTTTCCCTCTTTCCTCTTTTCTTTCATTCCTCCCTCCTTAAACCGGTATCATCTCCATCATATTTTCGCTATCTCCATTCATCCATCTACCCACTTTTTCCTATTTCCTCTTTCCATCCTTTCCCCCCTTGTCTATCCTTTCTTAAAACTATATCACTTCTTTATTGTTCTATTTATTCTTGTTTCCTTTTTTCCTCACTGTTTCCTTCCTAAGAATTTATCTATTCTTCCTCATTTTCCCCCTCCTCATATATTCTCTCTTTCCTTTTCTTCATGCTCCCTATTTTTATTATCCCTTGTATATGTATGGTTATATCTATATTCATATCTATATTTATCTATCT
>NC_061851.1:27242735-27247735 GCF_019202785.1 Penaeus chinensis | reverse complement strand
CACAGCACCCTAAGCCCACCCAGGCGAAATCCAACAATAACACCGCAGTAACTAAGAAAACACCAGGACGACTTTTCAAACAGGCCGCCGCTTAGACCCAACCTCTACTTTTTCTTACCGTAGAAGGAAATCATAAAGCGTGGTATATCAGTTATGTTTTATTCATCTGTCACTTCTATATGTTTGAGTAATTTATTTATTTATTAATCTATTCACTTGGTATCCAATGGTCCATTTGCATAATTAACTTTTTTTGTGTGTGTGATTTTTACTATAACTTCATTAATTCGGTATAATCAGTGTTACGTTAGTACATCATGTCTCCTTTAATAATTATTTGTTATTTTTTGTAATCTAATAACAACATTATTATTATTATTTTTTTTTTTTTCTGACAGTGATGGCGACAACATCATTATTATCGATTTATTTAATTTCTCTTGACTTTGCTATTCTTTACCTCTTTTGATCCGTTTGTAATTTCTTTTATTTCTCACTGTTGTTTTTATTATTATTTCTGTCGTTAATATCTCCTTTACAGTCATCCTTTTTAACATTATTGTTGTTGTTAGCTATATAATTATTATTATTATTATTATTATTATTATTATTATTATTATTATTATTATTATTATTATTATTATTATTATTATTATTATTATTATTATCATTATTATTGATCTTGTTATTATTAATATTATTTTTATTATCATTATCACTATCATTATTTTTACCTTTCTTATCATTATTATCATTAGTATTACTATTATTTCTATCGCTATTCTCGTCATTGTTATCCTTCTTTTCTATCGTTCTTATTCTTAGTTTTATCTTAATGATAATATTGATAATAATAATAATATAAAAAAAATAATAATAATGATAATAATAATAATAAAAGTAATGATAATAATTGCTATTATTATTATTATCATTATTATTATTATTATTATTATTATTATTATTATTATTATTATTATTATTATTATTATTATTATTATTATCATTATTATTATTATCATTTTAAATTATTGATACTACTATTATTATACATGTTATTATTATTATTATGATTATTCTAATAATTTGTATTATTATTACTCTTAATTTAATTATCATCATCATTATCATTTATATTATAATTATTATTATTTTTATTATTATTATGATTACTATTATTATTATTATTATTATTATTATTATGATAACTATTATTTTTATTATTATTTTTATTATCATTATTATTAGTACTGATATTATTATTATTATCATTATTATTATTATCATTAGTATCTTATTATTATTCATTATTATTGTTCTGATTGAAAGTATTATCCTTAACATTATTATCGCCATTATTACTATTATCCTTATCGTCATTTCTATTATAATGCAATCATTATTGTTATTATCATTATTATCATTATTATTCTCATATCCTTATAGCTGTCACCAACAACATCATCACTACTTTCATCATAACCCTTTCCATCATGATGATCTACACCATTATCCTCATCATCATCACTAGCAACAACAAATCAAGAAAGCTATGAAATTATACGAAACATCATATATCAGAATCATTATGGAATGCAACATGACACGCACAGAAGCCAAGAAGATAAATCGTTGTCTTGAAAGAAACCGTAAAATTAAGTATTTCCAGAATAGTTCTTTTCCACACAACCTCCTCTTCCTTAACCTCTACCCCGGAGGCTGTCCGTCTATAAATAGATCATGAATAAGTTATTACAACAACCCTAATTGCGAAAGTTTTGTTTACTTAAATGGATTTCCGGATCTTAAAAGTTAATGAATTACTGAGGTGGGTTACTCCTGTGTTGGCTTACCCTGTACGAAATTATGAGCCTTTGCACGTGCCGCCGTTCTCACAGGGAATGTCGGTCACGAAAATTAATGAATGTCATTATCGATCACTCTGTTTATCTTTCTCTTCCTCTCTTCCTCTCTCTCTCTCCATCTTTTTTTCTCTCTATGTATCTGTCTGTGTAACTTTAAATATATATATATATATATATATATATATTTATATATATTTATTTATGTATATTCACATATATTTATATATATATATATATATATATATATATATATATATATATATATATATATATTTATATATATATATATATATATATATATATGAATACACACACACACATACATATACATATATATATACATATACAAATATATATATATATATATATATATATATATATATATATATATATATATATATATATAAAGAGAGAGAGAGAGAAAGTGAGAAAGAGAGAGAAAGAAAAAGAGAGAGAAAGAGAAAGAGAGGGAGAGAGAGAGAGAGGCACATACACACACACACACACACACAAACGTGCACACACACACACACACACACACACACACACACACACACACACAGACACCGATATATATATATATATATATATATATATATATATATATATATATATATATATATAAGATCTTCCCTTCCCCTCTTACCCTACTGCTTCTATCTATCAGTTTTTTTCTCTTTCCCTCTCCTGCTCTTCGGAAGTCCCTCCGGAGGCCAGCGATAGAAGACAGCATTCGAGATATTGCAACGTCAGATTCCCTGCTCGCTGTATGATAGCGTACGAACAATTGCAAAGAACTGGAGACGCGTTGTGCCATTTCACGAAGCGAAAACGTGACGAAAGATGCCCGAGTGGAAACCCTTCGAGTGTTCTTAGTAAGGAGATTAGGTGTCAGGATGAAGAACAGGAGGCTGCTCAGGAGGAATTCCCCGCGTCAAATGCTCCAAGTTTATGCGTGTGAGGGGGAGTGTTTGCATGGGACGGGGGGGAGGGGGGGAAGTTTGAGTGTGTGTGTGTTTGTGTTGTGTGTGTGTGTTGTGTGTGTGTGTGTGTGTGTGGGTGTGTGCGTGTGTGTGTGTATGTGTGTGTGTGTGTGTGTGTGTGTGTGTGTGTGTGTGTGTGTCTGTGCGCGCGTGTGTGTGTGTGTGTGTGTATGTGTGTATGTGTATGTGTGTGTGTGTGTGTGTTTGTGTTTGTGTTTGTGTGTGTGTGTGTGTGTGTTTGTGTTAAATAAAGAGAGAAAGAAAGAAAGAAAGAGAGAAAGAAAGAGAAAAAGAGAAAAGAAAAAAAGAAAAAAAATATACGAACTTTAGCCTCCAGGGGTGCAACAAAAAACTGCCTGAAAGTGGTATCCGATATCCTAGTTCAAACATGTTCTCCACACGTTGGAGGTCTAAACTATCTTCAAATAGAATGCAGATTTCGCCTACAGCTATTGGAGTTTGTTTGTTTTTTCTTTCTTTTGAGTGTGTATGTGGGTGAGACGTAGAAAATAGAGCTGGGGAAACTTGGTTTATATAAAAAAAAAAAAAAAGTAAAAATACATATAGGCGTTCGTACGCGAGTGTCTAGTCAAGCATGAATAAATATCTATGGTAGGAAGATGATGAAAGGAATGATAAAGTCATGAAATAATAATAGGAATACAACTATGGTATTGATAATGATAATGATAATAACAATAACAGTAATTATAACAAGGGTAATAATAACAGTAATAATAACAATAATAATAATGACAGTAATATTAATAATGATAGCAATGATAATAGTGGTAATTTTAATGATGATAATAGTAATAATAAAAATGATAATAACATCGACAATAATAATAATAATAATAATAATAATGATAATAATAATATAATAATAATAATAATATAATAATAATGATAATAACAATAATGATAATAATAATAAAGATAATAATAATAGCGAAAATAATAATAACATTAACAGTAATGATATTAATAATAATAATAATAATAATAATAATAATAGTAATAATAATAATGATAAAGATAATAATATAATAATAAAATAATAATAATAATAATAATAATAATAATAAAAATAATAATAATGATAATAATAATGATAATAATAATGATAATAATGACAATAATAAGAGGACTATTACTGATAATAATAATAATGATAATGGTGATAATGATAAGGATGATAATGACAATAATGATAAGAATAATAATGTTAATAATGATAATAGTAATAATAATGATGATGATGATAATGATAATAATGATAATAATAACAACAATACTACTACTAATAATCATAATTATAACAATAATATGGATAATATTGGAGAAGACGATAGTGATGATAATAACAATAATGATAATAATAATAATAATAAAATTGATAATAATAATAATGATAATGATGATAATAATTAAGATATCAACAACATCAATGATAATAATGATAATAATAATAATATTGCTGATGATAATAACAGTAATTCAAATAATGATAATAATAATAATAAGGAGAAGAATTATATTAAGAAGGAAAATTATAATAATAACAATGATAATAATGATAACAATGATAATGATAATAATCATTATCATTATCATTATTATTATCGTCATTCTAGTATTAACACGCAGTCATGAATATATAATTTAATGAATAAGCGATTATTAAAAAAGTACCAAAAGGGGGAAGAAATCATACCCCATCCACTCAAATAAATAAATAAATAAATAAATAGAATGAAATTAATAATAATTAATAAAGAAAAAAACTTTAAAAAATGAAAACACTTCCTCCATTCCTTCTGCCACAAAAGCTGGATAAAATCACCGAGACGATCTCAATTTCACAAGCGTCCCAATGCTGTAATAAAAAAAGAAAAGAAAAGAAGAAGAAAGAAGAGGAAAGAAATAAAGAATGAAGGGAAAAAAGAAGAAAATAAGGAAAGAAAAAAGAAAAGAAAAGAAGGAAAGAAAGAAAGAAAAAAGACACTGTACTCTTTTTGTCAATAAGCTCTACTGAGAATTCGAAGAAGAGGAACACTGTAGCATATCACATTATGTAATACGTGTTAAAAAAAAAAGCTTTTTTTTTTTTTTGTACTATTTCGCTCCTTTTTTTTTCTCTTTTTGTTTT
>NC_061851.1:27180235-27182735 GCF_019202785.1 Penaeus chinensis | reverse complement strand
ACTTTCCATAAAGAATAACACGACTTCTATAAATGCAGATTTTGAATCCTCCCCGTATAATATCCTGGCAATGTTTGCAAACTTGGTCCTCCCGCAATACTTCGGGGCTTCATATGGAAAAGTTTGAAGCAGCGAAGCCTAGATTGGCTCGACTCGGCAAAGAGGCAGCGGAAGAAACATGTCTTGAATAACGCGTGGAAATCTCCTCGTCCCAAGATTGCTCTTCTTCGTGTTACGACAAGAAACTCAGAGGAACTTTGAGTAGCTTTTAAGAGTCGGTGGGCCTGACTTTGTGTTTCTTGAGCGAGGGAGGTTATTTAGGAGAGCCAAGGGGGGAAAATGCGTTTGGAAGGTAAATGAAGATAGATAGTTTGAGTGAAGAAAGTGATTAATGTAAATGTAAAATAGATAAAGAACTGTGAATAAAATATAGTTATCAGGATTCCCTCTCCGACGCAAAATGCCAGAACAGAAAACGAATAAAGACGAAACTGATGAAAGTATATATATATATATATATATATATATAGAGAGAGAGAGAGAGAGAGAGAGAGAGAGAGAGAGAGAGAGAGAGAGAGAGAGAGAGAGAGAGAGAGAGAGAGAGAGAGAGAGAATGAAAATAGAGCGCACAGAAAAAAGTAAGGAATAAAAAGAACCTCATACAAAAAACGAGAGAAGAGGACTGAGAAAAGAGGAAGGAAAAAGATGGAAGCGGAAAGAATCTCTGACATATTCCTTTTCGTCTTCATCTCACACTCCATCTCTCTTCCTTGGTTCCGTCGTCTGCATCTCAGGTGAAAACAAACAGCTTCCTGCAGACTCCCGGAGGATGGAAAGAGGAAGAAAGAAAAGAAAGAAAAAACAAAAAAAGATGTCAAAAATGTCCTTCATTTTGACTGAGAATATTGGCAAGTGGAGTCTCATACCCCCCCCCCCCCCAAACCACACCAACCCAGCTCTGTTCCTCTTTTCTGTTTTACTTATTTTTCCTTCCTGAACCACTTTCTTTTCTAATCCTAAATACCTCTTTCCATCTGTAACACACACACACACACACACACACACACACACACACACACACACACACACACATATATATATATATATATATATATATATATATATATATATATGTGTGTGTGTGGGGGTGGGTGGGGGGGTGTATCAATATATATGCGCGTGTGTGGGTGTGGGTGTGTATAGAAAAGGTATGAATGAGAATGAATGTCTTCATAATACAAGAGATGTATAAGACCGGTTTCGATTATATCTTATATTATACACACATCAAAGAAGTAATAGCTGCGACCTTGGATAGTTTGAATCTGCCCGATGCTGTGTTGGCCTTATTCACCGTCGCGATGTATAATTCCATAATTCTTCTTTTCTGTTGGTTCATTCCCCAAAGACTACTTCTGCTTCCTTCCAGATCGGTAGATATCCAGCTTCATTTACATGTACCACCATGGCGTTGGAAGTCCTATAGTGACGGGTGTCAGCTCGATGTTCGCTGATCCTGGTGCTGAAACCACTGCCTGTTTCCCCAAAGTATGCTGTATCGCATCTGCTACAGGGTATGCGTTTGCGCGCGAGTGTGTGTGAGCATGTGTGCATATGTGTATGTACGTATGAATGCGTTAACTAGGTCGTTGAAACGCTTATGAAAATGTTATTCACCTAAAAGCAACTCATAAAACCTTTCTTTTACGGAAGATATTCCCTTTGCTGGGAGTTTGATGTATAATTTAATAATAAGGAGAAAATAAGACGAGATGGCTGCTAAACAAAGCCATTTTCCTGCTGCAAATTCAGAAAGTTGGTTTTCATTTCCATTAATTTGCCCTTCATTTTCATCAACTGCCTCTCTCTCTCTCATATATGTGAGAGAGAGAAGGATGTGTGTGTGTGTGTGTGTGTGTGTGTGTGTGTGTGTGTGTGTGTTTTATGTCTGTCTTGCAGAAAAGGGGTCTCCACACACTATATATATATATATGTGTGTGTGTGTGTGTGTGTGTGTGCACACGTATATCTATGTATCTATCTATCTATCTATCTATATACATATAAATATATATATATATATATATATATATATATATATGTGTGTGTGTGTGTGTGTGTGTGTGTGTGTGTGTGTGTGTGTGTGTGTAAGTGTGTCTTGCAAAAAAGGGGTCTCCATACATTCATTCCTTTGACATAGAAATACCTATTCCAAAAATACTGCCTTATAAAAAAGGTGTTCTCTATAGTGACAGCCCACATCCCCCGGCTGTTAAAAGGAACACCCTTCCCTTCCAACAGCAGGGGGTGGTGGCAGACGCGAGGTTGGCAGACATGGCAATGGACTGGCTGGGGAGGTTTTTTTTTAGAGGTGGAGGGGGGGGGGGGGGCATGGGATCGTCAGAGGGGAGGGAGTGTCAGAGAGGGGGGGGAGGTATGAGGCTTCTCATATGTCGTACGATCGAGTGTGTCATTGTTAATGTTTTTGGGGTTCTCGTTG
>NC_061851.1:27165235-27175235 GCF_019202785.1 Penaeus chinensis | reverse complement strand
TATTGGTAGATAGCCATAAACATGATACTAAAAATTATATCTTTTGTATTTTTTTTCTAGAAACCGACGTTGTAATTGCAAATAGTTTCGACATGGGAAGAAAATTATTTAATGGTGGTTTATCGCAACTATTTTTAATAATATGAAAAAAATAGATATTATTTTTGTTTAATATACGTCAATTGTAAAACACTTTCGTGAAATTGTGGACGTTATTCATTTTAAAATTTCATGGAAAATACGCAAAGAGTAATTTCACTAATGATAATATGAATTAGTCTTTATTTCCTACGATAACTTTTCCTTTTATTTATTCATACAAATTTGAATTTTATACACAGTATCCGTTGTTTCTGGAAAGGAATGAAATCGATTGTGTTTTCAGTTGCAGATTTTCATAAAATATTGGAGTGACAAGTTAATATCCTTCAGGGCTTCGGTTTATTGAATGGAACTTTTCCCCTGTTCTCCCTTTCTCTTCTGCGCAGAATAATCTCTCTCTCTCTCTCTCTCTCTCTCTCTCTCTCTCTCTCTCTCTCTCTCTCTCTCTCTCTCTCTCTCTCTATCTATCTATCTATCTATCTCTCTATCTCTATCTCTATCTCTATCTCTATCTCTATCTCTCTATCTCTCTCTCTTTCTCTCTCTCTCTCTCTCTCTCTCTCTCTCTCTCTCTCTCTCTCTCTCTCTCTCTCTCTCTCTCTCTCTCTCTTTCTCTCTCCTTGTCATATAATATATATATATATATATATATATATATATATATATATATATATATATACGTATGTATGCGTGTGTATGTGCGCGAGTGTGCTATATTCCAGTCAACTTCTCCTGGTTGTCTTATTTTTCATCTCATTTTCTAATATTCCACTCCGAGGCGATAATAGCATTACTGATAAGAGGATAATGACGATAAGGATGGTAACATATCCTTACCGAAGGGAGGATCAGCGCTCTGCAATCACTTCCACGCCTGTTTCCTCCTTTCGCTTCCCTTTCTCTTCTTCCCTGGTTCGCACAAGCTGTTTGCTCGAAATTGTGTTGAGAAAGCTTCAGTTTAGGTCAGATGCTGTAACCTTACGATTTTATTTTTAGACGCGGAGAGCTTACCGGTCGTATTATGTGACTCTATTCACCCTTTCCTTATAATTTTCCTCCTTTTCTCTCTTCCTTCTTCTTATTATTTTTTTTTTTTTTTCTTGATCATTGTGTCTTTAGGATAATTTGACCTTAATTTGCTTATTGATTTTGTCGCTCTTAATCGTGTTTCAAGAGCATTAGAATAGTGGTTACGCCCTTGCATGCGTTCCTGCAACAAGTTCGCATGCAATAGGAAAAATTACTAACATGAGAACGATCCATTGTAGCCGAGAGAGAGTCGCATAGTATGTTTTGATTTTACACTTTTTTTTAAATTTCATATCTCATTTTTCTTCTTTTTTATCTCTCCCAACACTACTGAAGAATGGCGGGGAGTGTTACGTAATACGTCAGTGATATGTATTTACCTTTTTTTTGTGTGTGATAGAGTATATAATTTCAAGTCATTTTTCGTCCACACACTCTTTGTCTATATATCAAGACAGATCGATTCAGGGTAGAATTTATATACGTGCGGGTCTTCGTGAGTTGCGTGTGTGTGTGTGTGTGTGTGTGTGTGTGTGTGTGTGTGTGTGTGTGTGTGTGTGTGTGTGTGTACAAATTTACGTATTTGTACGCGTGTTATTACATAATATATGTTTCTACGCGCGTTATTACAAAATCTCATTCAGATTCGTCCTAAAATAAACATCAAACACAAATACTGCAAAAAAAAAAAAAAAAAAAAAAATGTTTACCGCTCCGAAAGAGAAAAATTGATTGCCAATCGGGCGTGATGTACCGCCGCCCACACCTCTCCCGTTACAAACCGCCCATGCCTTCTTTGCCTCCCTTACTTCACTTACCTCATTCGCCTCGCTTGTTACTCAGGATTGCCTCGCTTTCCTCACACCTTAGACGCCGCGCATTCCAGGCACGTTCCTCGAGGCGCTCCGGGGAAGAAGGGTGTTTGCGTGGTGTAAGGCTACCGTGGTATGTGCACGTTTATATTATTGTTTTTATTGTTGTTGTTATTATTATTATTATTATTATTATTATTATTATCATTATTATTATTATTATCAATATTATCATCATTATTATTGTTATTATCATCGTTATTATTTTTGTATTATTATAATTATTATTATTATTATTATTATTATCAATATTATCATCATTATTATTGTTATTATCATCGTTATTATTTTTGTATTATTATCATTATTATTATTATTATTATTATCATTATCATTGTTATCATTATTATTATTATCATTATTATTATTATCATTATCATTAATATTATTATTATTAATATCATTATCAATATTATATTTGTTATCATTATCATTATCAATATTATATTTTGTTATCATTATCATCATCATTATTGCAATTATTATTATTATCATCATCAACCATAGTCTTAGTTGCTTTTATCACTATTATCGTTATAAACATTACTATCATCACTCTCGTCATTACTTTAATTATCCTTGATATTATACTATTTTCATTACTACATCATCCCCATGACGAAAATTCCCATAAGCGTTATAACTATTACTTTTAATTATCATCCCTATGATTATTGTCATTATCACGATCATCATCATTACTTAGCATTTCCCTTTCATATCATTCCCTTTCAATTATAGTCATGGATTCATGAATATGTATATATATATATATATATATATATATATATATATATATATATATATATATATATATATATACATATATATATATGTATATATATATATTTATATATATTACATATACATATAATATATATATATATATATATATATATATATATATATATATATATATGCATATATATACATATATATATATATATATATATATATATGTATATACATATATATATATATATATATATATATATATATATATATACATATATACATATATATATATATATATATATATATATGTACATATATATACATATATATATATATATATACATATATATACATATATATATATATATATACATATATACTTTCTTCTTCTTCTTTTTAAGGTACAGAAATCTTGCTTAAAAAAAAGGGAAAATAAATCCCAAATGTGCCAATGAAAATCACATAGAATTTTCAATCCTTTCCCTCCTTTCTTTCTCTTTCTTTTTTTATATTATCCGTATATTTCAGATTTTCTTTCGCGCTGAATTCATTCGAATAGCAATTCTTCCCTTCCCTTATCTCTCTTTTTCGTTTTTTTTTCTTTTTTTTTAATCTCTCGTGTGGCTTTTCCCCTCGCTATTTCCGCTTCACAATCTCGCACTCTTGGTATTTTATTGCAATGCTCTATTTTATTTTATTTCGTCTAGACATGAAATTACGATGTCAGTGATAATACTAATGATAATGGAAATGTTAATGTTATTGATAATAATGATGGTAGTGATGATGGGGAGAATAATGATGGTGATGACAGTGATAATGACAATGATAATGATAATGACAATGATGATGCTGATGTTGATGATGATGATGATGACAATGATCATAATGATAATGTTAATGACAATGATGATGATGAGGAGGAGGAGGATAATGATGATGATGGTGATGAAGATGATGATGATGATGATGATGATGATGATGATGATAATGATGATGATGATAATATTAACAATAATGATAGTGATAATAAAAGTAATAATAACAATGATGATGTTACGATGATGATGATAATAATAATAACAATACTACCAAAAATGAGATCTTAAAAAGTACGCGTCTTCACATCACACCTTCACCCATTCTCGTCCCAATTCCAATTCCTGCCCCGACGAATAGGAATTAAATATGAACCTCCTTGCGTCTCTCGCCACTTCCGCCTTTAAACGCCTCTCCACCTCGCCATCCAATCTCTTTTTCTTAATGCCGAATCTCGAGTCCTGAATCGCGAGTTCCGGGTCCCGAGTCCGAAGTCCCGAGTCCGAAGTCTCGAGTCCCGAGTCCCGAGTCTTGAGTCTCGAGTCTCCAGTCCCAAGTCCGGTGTCCCGAGTCTTAATTCCCGAGTCTCGAGGCCCGAGTTCGGAGTCTCGAGTCTCCAGTCCCCCGAAGTCCGGAGTCCCGAGTCCTGAAATCGAGTCCCGAAACCGAGTCCCGAGTCCCCCATTGCCCCATTCACTGTCACAGTCTCCGTCCAGACTTGCATCCTGGGACTACAAATTACCAATCTCCTCGCGGCGAGTCGTGCGTTTCTTTTATCTTTAATTAATTTCCTCCAGAGGCGACTGCTGGGGGTTCGCGATCGTAGGGGGGGGGGGGGGGAGTAGAGTACCAGCTGTGTGGGTCGGGTAGGGTTAGGTTGGCGGGGTGGGGGTTTGAGGGGGAGGTAGGGTACAAGCTGCCTGGGTGGGGTAGGGTTGGTTGGGGGGTGAGAGAGGCCGGGGCTAAAAGAATATTAAGGGAAAGGTTAAAAGGTTGAAGGGGAGGACTAGGTCACAGGTTGAAAGGAAAGCAGGACAGAAAGAGATAGAGAGAGAGTGTAAACAAATGCAGAGATGGGCAAAGCGGCTGAACGAAAAGGTAAGGGAAATTTTTTGCAAGCTGATAAACAGGAGAAATGGACTGTTCGAAAACTGCTGTAAAGATCCTGGAGCGAAATCAGAATATAAAAAGATTAAAAAAAAAAAAAAAAAAAAAAAAAAATCGAATAGTGAAGAAAAAAATGTGATGTGAGACTGTGTCCGTATCAAAAAAGGAAATGACTTGCTAATGCGATGAAATAACATTGATTTCAGACCAAAGTAATGTAATGAACTCAATTTCGCTCTTCACACATTAATTTTTAATCATATTCAGTAGTAAGATAACTAATCATGTTTTCATGGCTAACAAAATTAAATCAATTTCCTTTCATACGACAATCACAGCCTATAGCATTAAATGAATTTGTTATTACTGTTAGAAACGTAAACATCATGAAATCTATTTCGGAGAGTAAATATTTTTAATACGCAGCTTTATAGATGATATCTTCCACGGACATGTTACCTAACTGATAAATTGAAAAAAAAAACAGTGCGATTCTTTCTGTAAGCTTAATTACATGCTACCAATATGAAGCAGTCCAAAAAATAATTCATTTACTTATTACTTCATGCAATTTTTCCCCCCGACCCTCTTGTTGAACCAATAGAAATCATAAAAAAGGATTCGTAGTTCAGTAATTAATTTTCCGCCTCCAGAGAACCAGTTCGAGAGGCTTCGAATCTCTCCCGAGCACGGTGGAACGGATCAGTCTGTTACGAGAATCGAGGGCGAGGATTTCGGCGACGCCACGGTTGAGGAAACGCCGTTGGGGGAATTGTGTGAATAAGCGAAGTGAAAAGGGATATTTTGTGCGAATAAATAAAAGGGGGGGGGGGGGACGTAAAGGGAAAATGAACGAAGGAAGGAGAAAGTTATTTTGTTTCTCTTATGTACCAAGAGCCGTAACTAAAAAATGTTTTTTTTTTTGTATGTGTAAGTAAACAAAGGGAGGAAAATGTGTTGTGGAATTCGGAAGGAATTCTGCGAATAATTAAAGAAAAGACGAAGAAGAAGAAGAAAAATAAATGTAGTGCGCAAGTAAGTCAAAAGTGGTATCGTATGAAACATTTGTATAAATTTGCAACTAAACGCTCATGACTTTAAGGTTAATGAAGAGAGACTGGAAAATGAGTTTTACTAATTTGAATACGCTCACCCAGCTTGAAAAGGCGAAATTAAAAGAAATGCTTGTAAAGGAAGGAAATGGATATGCAGATTAGTGTGAAAAATAAACAATGACAGTATTGAGATTTATTATAATAGTAATAATAACAATGATACTTGTTTTAGTAGTAATGACATTGATAATGAAGATAATAATAATAATAGTAAACATGGTAATAATAATAATAATGATAACCATGATAATAATAATAAAAATAATAATATTAATGATAGTAATAATAATAATTACAGTAATAATGATAATAATGATGATAATAAGAAAAATGGTGATAATAACAATTAAATTATGATAATAATGATACTAATTATCATTATAACGATAATAAAGAAAATAATAATGATAATAATGCTGATAACTAAAATAATGTCGATAATGGTATTATTACTATTAATAATAATAGTAGTAGTAGTAGTAGCAGTAGAAACCATGTTAATAGTTAAAATGATAATAATAATGATAGTAATGATATTAACAGTAGTAGTATAAGTATTTATGATGATGATAATATTACGGCAATAATAATGATGATGATAATAATAAAGGTAGTCAAGATAATGACAAGAGAAAGATAACAGAATGATAATATTACACACACAAACATATTTATGTGTAAACATATATATTTATATATATATATATATATATAAATATATATATATATTTATATATATTTATATATATATATTTATATATATACATATATATACATAAATGTGTATACATGTGTGTGTGTGTGTGTGTGTGATGATGGTGATAATAACGATTAGGATAATAATAATAATAGTCATGTTAAAGCCCATGTTGATAATGATAATTTAAACATTTATAATAATAGTAATAATCTCAATGGCAGTATTGATAATTATAACAATAATAATGATAACAGTAATAGTGATAATATTTATGATAACAATAATGATAATAATATTAATAATGACAGTAATAATAATGATGATAATGATAATAGTAACAACGATAATGATAATGATAATTATAATAATAATGATAATAATAATAATAATAATAATAATAATAATGATGATGCTAATAAAAATAATAATGATAATGGTAATTATAATAATGATAACGGTTATAGCAATAATAAAGATGATAATAATAAGACAGGACAATATGACAATAATAATAACAATAATAATTATATATAATAGTAATAATAGTAATTGATAATGATGATAATAATGATAATAATAATGATAATACATATAGTAATAATAATAATAATAATAATAATAATAACAATAATAATAATACAATGATAATAATAATAATAAACAATAATAACAGCAATAATGATAATGATAATAATAATAATAATAATAATAGTAATGATAATGATAACAATAACAATGATAATGATAAAAATAATTGTATTAATAGTAATTAATAATGATCATAATAATGATAATGATAATAACAATAGCAATGATAATAATAATAATACAAATAGCAATAATAATCATGTTAATGCAAATAGTAATAATGATGATAATAATGATAATATCAACACAAACAACAATAATAACATTAATAATGACAATGATAATAATAGTAATAATAATAGTGATGATGATAATAATAATAATAATAATAATAACTATAATGATAATAAAAACAATAATGATAAAAAATATCAATGATAAGGAAATAGTAATAGTAATAATGATAAAAATAGTAATTATAATAATTAGTATGAGAATCCGAGAGGGAATATTCACAAAGAAATAGAGTAATAACAATGACAATGAGGGAATAATATTCTGTTTCGTATTCCTTTATTATCGTGATTTGAATATGACAATGGAAATGTCCTTTTATCGATTCACTCATTCTATTCTAGAATATTATGACGATTATCAATAGCGATAATGATAATGATGATGGTAATAATAATATTAATAATAACAACAACAATAATATGTGTAAGTGTGAAACACGTATTCACACCCATAAATATCTTCCTTTTTTAACTAAATTTTTTACTTGTATCTCTTACTGAAGCATGGCGAAAATTAAACCAAGACTTGACTGGAATTGCCTTTTGTTCCAGGTTGACATTACTCATTCATGAACTGTGGAGCCCAGACCAGAGTATGAAAATGAAGAGAATGTTAAGTCGACACTAGACCAAAAAAACGGGATTTTTTTCTTGCCTTCAACGGGATCATCTTTCAAAAGCAAAATTAGTTGGATTTTTTGTGGCGACTGCTATAATATAGAGGCAATATTTGGCTTTCCGCTTACTCTGTCTCCCTTTAGCCGTTGGCCTATATATCTGTCTTTCTAACTCTCTATCCATCCTTCTATCTATCGATCGATCTATCTGTTTACATAGCTATCTGTCTGTTCTGCCTTTAGCTCTCTATAATTGTATGTATAAATCTATCTATCAGTCTATCCATCTGTCCATCTACCCATCTATCAATCTATCAATCTACCTATCTATATATCTATCTATTTGCATCAATCTATTCCCATCTATATTTAAGTAAACCTCTCTTCTTTCTCCCGTTCATCCAATATCTTCTTTTATCATAGCATTTTAAATCAAACAAACAAACAACCAAAAAGAGCAACAACAAAAAATGAAAGCTACGTTAGTGATATGGACGAGCTCATTTTTTTTAACTGCATCCCATTCCTGCCTTTTTCCTTTGCTTGTAATGTGCCTCATATTTTTCCTTTTCAACCCGTGCACGCGAAAAAGCCCCGCAGATTTTCTACCACTCCTGTGCCTCACTTAAATGATGAATCTTTATGCCAGATGTGCATTTTAACTGGTCGTCCATAATGTCATGATTAGATTGTGCAGTCATGCTTGACGGGACAATTGCATGATCAAAAGACTGTATCACATAATGATTATAAAAGCTTATTGAGACCTTTATTTAGTATGAATTTAAAAGGATTTATTTTGTGTGTTGGTAGGTGGGATGTAAACAATACACGCCTATTGTGCAAAGGTGTCATATTATTGATAGAACAATGACTCTGTGGTATTTTATCTACGCTTGTATTTCGGAAATATTTGTGATAAATATTTTTTTATAAAGTTTACTGAAATTGAAGGAGAATAAATAATATGATATTCGTGTGACGACGATCATAATATGAATAGGAAATTAACACACAAATAACTGACAGACACACACACATATATTTACATGGATATAATATTTACAGAATAACAGATAAGATATGCGCTTCCTTTATGAGCGATCATATTTTTTATCACCTAAGCCGTTTGACGTGAATGCACCAAATGGGTTCGAAGCAGAATCTGAGCAATTCGAACCCCTGAGCGAATCCCGGCGGGCGCATTGTAACGGCGCACTTGAATCCCTCAGGGTGTTTGTGTCATTTCCTGATTCCTTTCGTAAGAGATGAAGTCTGAGTGCTCTTTCCTCTTGAGCTTTGAGTCATGTGATTATTTTTGTTTATATATATATTTTTTGATTGATTTATTTTTTTAAGGAAATGCGAGTAATAATAATCCTTTTATGGATTATTGTGATTTACTATCTTCTTGGTTACCTCGCTCTCTCTATCTATCTATCTCCCTCACCCTTTTCTCTCTTTTTCTCTCTCTCTCTACTCTTATAATCTCGGGCTGGCACCTGGGTATCATGAGCTAAAAATTAATAATAAAAAAAAAAATAAAAAATAGGAACAAGAAAAAAGCGAAGAATGTAGCTTCTGCCAATTAACTAGACGTGTCGCCTAGGCTAGCTCTCCCGGACTAGCTTGAAGCCCACGGTCATCCAACTAGCTTCCAATCTGCAATTTCCTGTCGGTGGCAAAAGCCTGCAATTACTTCAATAGGAAATACTCGCACGACTCGATACTGCATTGTGGATTCTGACCCTCTATCTCTCTCTCTCTAACTCCATGGCTTAAGTTGCAAGTTTGTTCCGCTGCTACCACTGGTTACCCCGTTAACAGAGCAACAGATTCATCGATGCAATAACACCAGATTTAATGATCTTGCCGTTGCAAGTTGTGTGTATGACAAGTTGATATTTGGATTGTTGATATTCCTTAGCGATAGAGCAAATTGTTTAAGTCAACTTTGGGCGTTTTACAGGCCATATTGGAATTAGTTTTGCTGACAGTATTAGAGGATTCGTACTTTTAT
>NC_061851.1:27147735-27150235 GCF_019202785.1 Penaeus chinensis | reverse complement strand
AAAAAAGAGTAGAAGAAAGTAGAAGAAGAAGAAAAAAAAGAAAAGGAAGAAGAAAAAGAAAACGAAAAAGAAGAAAAAGAAGAGATGGGGGAAAAGAAGAAGAAGAAGAAGAAGCAGGAGGATGAGGATGAGAAAAAAAACTGGAATAAGAGGAAAACGATGTAGAATAAAAAGAACGAAATAAGAAGAATAAAAAAAAAAAAGAAAATCACATTAGAAACAAATAAGCAGAAGAAAACGAATAAAAAGAAGCAGAAACAAACAAGAACTAGGAGACGGACTACAAAATCTCGTAACATTTTAACTTTCTCTTTCTTAACTAGTGTGTACATTCCCCAGAGTAGACGAAGGGACCCTCGGGAGGCGGGTAATTTCGTTGCTCACCACAATACTTGACTTGCTCGTAAATGTTCAAGCACTTCTACACAGATAGCGGGGGATGCTGGGAGAGGGGGGGGGGGGTGGAAGGGGGGGAGAGGGAATGAAGGAGGGATAGAAAGCAAAAGAGAGAGAGAGAGTGAGAGAGAGAGAGAAAGGCAGACAGACAGACAGACAGACAGACAGACAGACAGACAGAGAGAGAGAGAGAGAGAGATAGAAAAAAAAACAGATAGACGGACAGACAGACAGAGACGCAATCATCGAAAAAGCAATATGCGAAAACAAACAGGCACCCGCTTTAACACAAACTCGCACAAACAGCAAACCAACGAGAAAGAGACAGAAACCCAGCTATAAGAGGAAAGGAAATCGACAAAATCAAAAATAATAATAAAAAAAAAATAAAAAAAATACCCAATCATCATCAATCACAGCTTTCTTTTCATTCATTTTCGAAAACCTGATCCTCTTCTTGGAAAAAATAAGAGAACTTTGTGAAAAGTAACTGGCTCATTCCATCATCCCAGTCGGCATGAGGAAGTGGATATGTTATATTGGTCAGGGACGATGTGCATCCACTGGGGACATGCTGCTGGGCGGAAAGGGGGGGGGGGGGGGGGAGAGGGATAGAAAAAGACAGAGAGAGAGAGAGAGAAGGGGGAGAAGAGGAGGGCAGGAGAGGGAGAGAGAGAGAGAGGAGGGGGGGAGGACAGACAGAGAGAGAGAGAGAGAGAGAGAGAGAGAGGGTGGGAGCGAGAGAGAGAGAGAGAGAGAGAGAGAGGGGGAGAGAGAATGAGAATCGATGGAAAAAAAAGACAGCTAGAAAGATAGACAGATTGAAAGAAAAAATATTTGCGTGCAAGAGAAAAGAAGAAAAAATAACTTCAGTGCAAGTATTAACGAGAATGACCTGCAATTAATGTTAGGCACAAAGAAAAATATGTAGAAAAGATATATCACTCATAAATAAAGGAGTAAGTGATATGAGAACTAGAAGTGCAAAGAGAGAAGGGGAGGACAATACAACAAAAAAACGGAAAAAATGTGAGAAGGTATGAGAGAGAGAGGAGAGTACGAAAGGGAGGGAATGATTGATATAAGAATCAGGCGAAGAGGCAAAATGGAGAAAGAGAGAGAAATAGATATATAAAAAGAGAGAGAGAGACAGACAGACAGAGACAGAGAAAGAGGAAACAAAATAAAAAAACAATGAAGGAAAGAGACAGAGAGAAAAAGAGAAAGGGGGAGGAAATACATTAAACAAGGAACAGAAGCAAACAAACAAACAATCAAGCAAACGAAACAGAGACTAAGTATCACGAAATGCAGAGGCAAACATGAAGTCCCAAGTCAATAAACACAGAAACTTACTTTCCTCTTTAGCAAGAACTTAGTCTAACAACCTTCCAAATGGATGGTAGGATCTCCAGTTCCCTCTCTGTCTTCTACATCTACGCCCACGCCTCGAGAAGGATTTACATGTTTACCCCAACGCTCTAAAGAAAAGAAATGATAGAAAAATAAAAATAAAAACATTTCTACAGTCCATATTTCCATCAAGACTTCTTTGTAAACCCACATTTTTAAGTATTAGAAAGGTGTGCGCTCGAACTTTGAAAGGACTCTTACTCAACGTTGTAAAATTAGAAGTCTCTGCAAGTAACAGAAGTCAAAGAGATAGTATCTGAGGGTATTGTCTTCGTATGCATTTTATTTACCATAGTGTATAAAATGTACTAATAATGAGTAAGAAAATTGATTATCGTAAGAGTATCTAGTTTCTTAATAGTAATTTGAATGCAAATAACCGTAAAGATTGATTGACGATTTTTTTTTCCATTTGTTTTATTAAACTTACTGGGATCATTCTAATTATCAATACTAATGTTGTTGTTGGTGGTGGTAGTGTTATCATGGTGGTGGTAGTGTTATGATTACTATTATTTCATTATTATCATCAGTATTATTGTTATTATTACTATCATTGTTATTACTACTACTATTACTATTACTGCTACCACTGTTATACTATTACTCTCACTATCCTATTTACCAATATCTTTATCATTATTGTTATCAATGTTATCATGACCATTATTACTGCTATCATCAAAGTTAT
>NC_061851.1:27130235-27132735 GCF_019202785.1 Penaeus chinensis | reverse complement strand
CCCAAATACTCATGGGTCAATGCCTTTAGGCCTGTGTAAAGATGATAAGAATATCGAAAAGAAAGATATTTAGACTTTAATTAATTCTACTCTGTAGCTCAGAATGTATATATATATATATATATATATATATATATATATATATATATATATATGCATATATATATACATATATATATGTTTATATACATATATACGTATACATATACATACATATGTATGTATGTATATATCTCTGTGTGTGTATATAAATATATATATATATATATATATATAGATAGATATAGATATATAGATATAGATATAATGTGTCTAAATATCTGTTTATCTCTCTCTCTATCTATCTATTTATCTATCTATCTATATGTATATATATATATATATATTACATATATGAATATATATATATTCATTTTTTATCGATTTTACCTGTTTGTTTTTTATACTTTACTTTAATATTAGTCTAGCAGATGTCCATAGCTACCCAAGAAGTACCCATGGAAGACATATGCTTTCCCCCTTTCAAGTAGAAAAGACTGTAAAACAAATTCTACCCTTGATTTACGAAAGAAGAATAAAACTCATTAGCAAATCAGACAAACACTTTATTCAGCAGTGTTCCAAAGACACCTAGTGCATTATATATCGAAGGTCAGTACGTAATGATCTGATCGTGGGTAGATTCTAAAATACACTTTGCTAAGATCTTACACATTATTCGACTTACTTGCAAGAAGACATGACAGCTCAGACAAACCCTAAACAATGTGGCATTAAAAGGAGGAAGACGTTCATAGCGCGAGACTCAGGCTAGGATACAGGCTGCACTGATAGGTCGGCGAGACATTGAAAAAAAATAATAATAAATAAAGAAAATTATTCGAATTGCGGTATTTTTCAAAATCATTATTATAAGATGGTAATATATTATTACGACCGCATATCTAAACTCACGAATGTGGAGTTAACCAAGAAGGTAAAGGCCTAACAATATTAAATACAGTTAAACAAAATCAAGCAGACAGGAAGTATTTTTAACATAAAGAAAGTGCATTAGTTTTCCACGTACAGTTAGTCAAGGAAACAGAAAACAAGAGAGAGAGAGATGAAGGCGAGAGAGAGAGAGAGAAAGAGAGAGAGAGAGAGAGAGAGAGAGAGAGAGACAGAGAGAGAGAGAGAGAGAGAGAGAGAGAGAGAGAGAGAGAGAGAGAAATGAATATATGTTGATGTATTTTGACACGGTAAGCATCTATATAAAACATATCACTTACCCTTTGATACAGACTTTCCTTTGATTATATTTACAATTCACAAGGTTTGTTATTCAAAGCATTTTCACCTTATTATGTTCGAGCAACATCAGATAAACAACACTGACGCTATATCGTGTTTAGATAAATCTATTCACGTTGCGTTAAAAAAAAACATTTGGCTCAGATCATCAGATTCTATTATTGAACCCTCATTTCATTTCATTTAACTACCAATAACACGGCGCAGAGGCAAGACTTTACACGTGCGGTCCAGGAATCTCTCGAGAAAAAAAAAATCAATACTCTTGGTGTACCTTTAATCGAGTTAATTCTGAAGTTCTTCCTGCAAAGTGTGTGTCTGTGTGTGTGTGTGTGTGTGTGTGTGTGTGTGTGTGTGTGTGTGTGTGTGTGTGTATGTATGTGTGTGTGTGTGTGTGTACATAGACTGACAGACATACTAATATTCCAGCAAGTACACACACACACACACCAATACATATATACATACAAACACATACACATGGACACACATGCACACATATATACACATACAGATCATCATCTTCATTCCTTATTACCATACTGTGATGAGAAGAATTGGTATCGATGACAAATATGAAACTTCGTAAAAATTAAAAAGCTTCAAGCATTGTCTGTGTAAGTGTTTGTTTCTTTTTGTGTGTGTGTGTGTGTCCGTGTGTGTTTGTGTTTACGATTGTAGAAAGGTAACACATTATGAAACACATTATTATTATTTTTTTTTTTTTTAACGAAGGAGCCAAACTATAGCATATATAAAACTCTCAAGTGCTATTTTAGTCGCCGTTCTCCGCGAGAAATATTTAGTTCTTTGATCCCGGAAGGCAAAGAGAGCAAGAAGGAAAAGACGAAAAGAAAAGAATTCGAGAGAAAGGAGAGAGGAAGAAATACCAGAGGAGAAGTTAAGAAGAAGAAAAGGGAAAGAAAAGGAAATGGAGAAAAGATCATAATTAAAGTTCCGAGAAGGCAAGGTTGAAAGAGAAGATTTGAAAATATTCCAAGAATAGAATAGTATAAATGAAACAAAATGATAGACAGATAAAGAAGAGAAACCGTGTATGCGAAAAATGAATGCATTTAAAAGAGGGAAACATGAGGAGAGCAAGAAACTTGGGAGACAAAGGGAAGAACAAAGAAAATAAATAAGAGAGTGAGAGAGAGAGAAGGAAATAGCTCCAACGCCTGAGCAAGAGAGAGGGGGGAGGGGA
>NC_061851.1:27122735-27125235 GCF_019202785.1 Penaeus chinensis | reverse complement strand
ATTGATAACATTTCCATTTTATCATTTACTCCCCTGTCACACACCTATCACGAGCCACAGGAAGAGCTCTCAAAAAAGTATCGAATATGAGGAAGCTAGGGGGGGGGGGGGGTCTTCGCTCCTTTCCAGACCGGAGAGTAAGCTTTATCAGGAGGACCAAAAGGGGAATTAGATCGACTTTGTATGAGTGTGTGTGTGTGTGTGTGTGTGTGTGTGTGTGTGTGTGTGTGTGTGTGTGTGTGTGCATGTATATATGCATATATAGATAGATAGATAGATAGATAAAGAGAGAGAGAGAGAGAGAGAGAGAGAAAGAGAGAGAGAGAGAGAGAGAGAGAGAGAGAGAGAGAGAGAGAGAGAGAGAGAGAGAAATAAATAGTTACGTAGAATATTCGGCAAGTAACACTGGCTTTCCTTTCCCATTCGCACTGTTGTGGCACTAATATCAAATATATATCACCCTTACCAATAGCAGCAGCAGCGACGCGAACATGAAACGCCAGAACTCCCGACCGCAGAGTTCCAATTACAGGATTCGCGGAAAGTTTGGGGCAGATCGGCCCCGTCTCCGCTGATGCCCCTGAGCTCAGCGTGGTGTCGATCCTATTTTGATCATTTATTTTTGTTTCCGGTCAATTATCGCCATCTCCTCTTCGGGAGAGTGTGGGAAAAGTCATTTGGCCAGGTGGGTGTGCGAATAATACAGATAGTATTTCAGACATTGCTTCGTATTGCAATTCGAACCCTGGATCGAACGCTGTCTCGAAGCCGTGCGATAAACCGGGGTCTAACGAAGAGGAAGCGTTGGTCATCATCGTCCATTGTTCACGACTCTCACTCTCTAATTACATTCCTAGGCCGGTATGCGACCCAGGGAGTATAGCATAGCATTCCTCACATCAAAAACCGTCATGTTAATGTGAGGGAAGAGAAGTGCAGAATGCGATTCGCCGGACTTCCGGGTCTTTTAGCCAGTCTTTCTGTCGCCATTCCTGCCTCTCCGCATCGCCTCTCCTTCCTTTCTCTATTCTTCCCCTCGCCCCTTCCCTTTGCTTCCTCTCACTCCCTCCCCTTTCCCTTCTCCCTGTTTCCTTTCCTTCTCTTTCTTCTCGTCACGTTCAACCATCCTATCTTTACTAACCCCCCCCCCCCCCCCCCCCCCGTTCTGCCATTTACATATCTCTAAAAGGAGGGCGAGCCTGGTTAGAAATCGAAAGTTGTATATAAATGAGGTGAACGTATATATATACATATATATATATGTGTATATTATATATGTATGTATACAGTGTATATATGTGTATATACATACTTTTTTCGTGAGACTCGGTGACTTAATATACTCGAATGACTCTGCAAAAAGTTATAGTGTAAATGATTTATAATAGGCGTTTGGTTGGTAGAAAAAAAAGATGATGTAATTTATTAGAGCAATAATTCATTTAACTTTGTTTTATCGTGGAAGCAGTGGGAGGCTGAGTCTTTTAAAAACAAAGGGAGAGAAATATTTCTCTCTCTCTCTCTCTCTCTCTCTCTCTCTCTCTCTCTCTCTCTCTCTCTCTCTCTCTCTCTCTCTCTCTCTCTCTCTCTCTCTCTCTTACTCACTCTCTTCCCTTTTGAATACATTCAAACTGATGATAATTCTAATAATAATAATTAATATAATTATAATAATAACGGTTGAATAAAATGACAATAGTAAAAAAAAAAAAAGAGTATTCTTTGTTTCTCGTTTAATTTCACGATTTAACTATTTATTTTTTGCGAAGGAACGTAAACAAAAGCCTTTTAAAATGCGCTCAGCTTTTCTCTTTTACCTTTATTTGCTCTCTTCATTTTCCAGGAATATTAAAATCATTACGTGTATTACTCTATTGTACAGCAGAAGAAGAAAACAAAGGCTGTACTTGCCTGGGCTGAATCAGAGGCCCCCGAAAGGAAAAGAAAATAAATACACTGAACAAGAAAATAGAAATAACAAGAGGAAGCTAAACAGAAGTGATAATATCGATAATTATTGTGTGGGTTGATATACTATTGATAGATCCAGGCATGAAATGTGCTTATAATCATAATGATAGTATTATCATTATTATCTAGGAAAAGTCACTACAAAGTACAAAGGGTTTTAAACGTAAGGAAACTCAAAGCAGGAGATTCACTTACTAGACCCTGTCCGAAAAAAACGGAGAATTCTTGCTTGTCCTCTTTTCGCACCGTCAACAGATTGCCAAGTTAAAGAGAAAACTCCTCAAATTTCCAGTAAAGTTTACAAAAAAAAAAAAAAAAAAGATTAACAAAAGCTTTTTTTTTTTTTTTTTTTTTTTTTTTTTTTTTTTTTTTTTTTTACTTTCGCCGAGGTTTGCAAAACGAAGTAGCAGCCACTGTTGATGTTGGTTCATTAAGGATCGGGTGACTGTTGACTCTCTTTGTCTCTGCAATGCATTCAAAAGGTTCAGGTTGCACCCAGAAAGTTTGTTATATAAGTGATACCCTGGAC
>NC_061851.1:27117735-27120235 GCF_019202785.1 Penaeus chinensis | reverse complement strand
GTTATCATTATTGTAATTATCATTATTATCATTATCATTATTATTGCTATTATTATCATTATCATTATCACTATTATCATTGTTATTGTTATTATTATTATTATTATTATAATTGTCATTATTATATTATCATCATTATCATTATCTCTATTAGTATTAATAGTATTATAATTATATATGTTTATTATTATTATAATTTTCATTATATTTATTTCATTATTATTATCAACATTATCATTATGATTACTTTTATTATCACTATTACCAATACTATTATTATTTGTATCGTTATTATTATTATTATTATTGTTATTATTATTATCGTTATCATCATTATTATAATAATCATCACCATCATCATCATAATAATAAGGACTATCATTATTATCTTCATTATCCTTTCCATCAATTATCATCACCGTTGTTATCCTCATTATCGTAATTCACATCGTTTTATTTTATTTTATTTTACTTCCCGTACTCACAGAACCCACACGGCGAGCCAATCTTGAAAGAAATGAACGCAGAGGAACTTATAAATTGAGAATCATCGAGGAATATAGCATATAAGAAAAAAAAAAAAAAACTATTCTCAATATGAGAGAAATTTATGGGCGTTTCGAAATATGACTGGAAGGCAGATATTCAAGGGCTGTTTAGTTAAGCAGGGAGGGAGGGTAAAATATGAGTAGGATTTCATACAGTACTTTCTTTCTCTTCTCTTCTCTTCTCTCTTTTATTTTATTTTATTTTATTTTATTTTATTTTATTTTATTTTATTCTCTTCTCTTCTTTTCTCTTCTCTCTCTCTCTCTCACTCTCTCTCTTGTCTTCTCTTCTCTCTTCTCTCTCTCTTGTCTTCTCTTCTCTCTTCTCTCTCTCCTTTCCTCTCTTCTCTGTCTTCTCTATTCCTCTCTTCTCTCTTTTCTCTTTCCTCTCTTCACTCTATCTTTTTCTTCTCTTCTCTTCTCTTCCTTTCTCTTCTCTCTCGCCCTCTCTCTCTATCTTTTCTATCCCTCTTTCCCTCTTTCAATGCTTGCATATGTTCTTTCATGCCCGTTACTTATTGTCTCATAATAATTTCGCGTTAGTTATGGTTTAATTTCTCCATGCTGACAGCTGTTATCTTTAATTATGAAAATACCTTTTCTCACAGGCGAAAGGAATGTCGGATTAAATAACATTTATCTAGTGAAGGTAAAATTATCACCATGGAATAAATGAATAAAACACTTTTTTTTACACTCGCGATAGGATATACAGAAACAATACTGCTACACACTCTACTTCTCTGTCTGTCTGTCTGTCTGTCTGTCTCTCTCTCTCTCTCTCTCTCTCTCTCTCTCTCTCTCTCTCTCTCTCTCTCTCTCTCTCTCTCTCTCTCTCTCTCTCTCTCTCTTCTTTCTCTCTCTCTCTCTATTGCCATGAATATAACACGTGGAAAATACAAGAATGTAATGCAGCTCTTATAAAGTATCACCAAAACTGTTTTGAAGCTGCGTTCCCCTATTATCTTCTGCTACCCTTTACCCTATCTCCATTTTTTTTCCAAATCCTTCCTACAAATTTCCCTTTACACTGATCTGTTCCAAAAGCGTTTCCTCGAAATCGCTCCTGTTTTGTGTGATTCCATATTGTTAACTTCACCGCAGAGGCTTTTAAATAACATCTCTCCTTTGCATGTATCTATAGTTCTCATCAGCTTTTGTTATCATAGACCCCAGTATTGGAAGCACTCGCTGACAGATTTCCGTGTCTATTAATCACAGAAATTGATAAGAGTTAAGGGATGAAAGCCTTTACGACGAGGAAAACAATAGGGAGATAAATTTAAAAGGAACTTGTTAGAGTGAGAGAAATGAGGAGAGTTGCAGGACGTGAAGAAAGAAATATATATATATACACCAAAGGAAATTGATTGAGGATGAGACAGCAGTTTGGGTGTCCTCTTTGACTTCATGAGTTTGGACACTGATAGAGAGGTTTATAGATGTAGACAGAAACAGACGGAATATATTTATGCGTACGGTTTAAAGATACACACACACACATATACATACACACACACACACACACACATATATATATATATATATATAGATAGATAGATAGATATAGATATATAGATAGATAGATAGATGAACAATATTCCTGTTGACAAAGGTACAAAAGCTACGAATGAGAATGAATAATTTCACAATACAAATGACATATTTGCTCGGTTTCGATTATACCTTCGTCAGAAAAACATGTATTTCTAACGAAAATATAATCGAAACCAGTTAAATACATCTCTTGTAATGTGAAGACATTCATTCTTTTATAGCATATATATATATATATATATATATATATATATATATATATATATAAATTCGGAGTCTAGAAGGCAGTTCGTTGTCGCTTGCGACCTTGTTCTGGCAACTCCTTACGACGCAGTTGGTGCCAAACCGTGTTGGTCTTTGCCGTTCCTTTGGATCCATCAGCTGCGTGGAGAGGG
>NC_061851.1:27058042-27063042 GCF_019202785.1 Penaeus chinensis | reverse complement strand
AATTCATACCTCCCTGGAACATTGGAGGCATCTGAAGCGTGTTTTTGCTTTGGCTCGGCTGAAAGAGCAATCAGGACTTTGTGTCACTCTTTTGGTGAGTAGGGCTCGGACACTGCTGAGAAGGGAAAAGGAACAGTGTTCCATCAAGGAATCTTGCTGAGGAGGTTGAAGGCCTTTCGTGGTAAATAGGACCTTCGCCCTGCCTATCCAAGCCCTGAGTAAACTGATCTCTAAGCCCTCCTCGCAATGAACTGCAGTCTGCTTCAGTGGATGGACAGATCCATCTCAAGATCATTTTGGGGTTAGTGAACACGTGAGTATAACCAGGTAGACCTCCAACAGTTAGCTTAGATTCAAGTGCCAAGACCCACCTTTCAGCGAGGAAACCCTCCTACCTTAACAGAGGTTTGGATGGTGATTTCCTAAGCTGAAGAGTTTGAAGCCAAACAGCCAATATGGGAGAATCATTGCTAACAGAAACACTGCTAAAGGCGAGGGTGAACCTATGCATGGGCTTGCATGTAGTCTTGACTGGCCAGTTCGCGTCTGGTTCCATTCCCCTTGGACCTGTGTAGGGTGGGGTCATCCCCTCTGGAAGGGGAAAAGAGGTCGTTGGTACTGTACAATTACCGTGGCATTACATTGCTCAGTATAAACCATTCATCTGATTATGGATCCGCGACCACCAAACTAGCACAAAGACTCGGAGCATTAAGATTCATTTCCTGGCAAAGTCCAACAATTCCTAGTCTTTTCAGACTCAAGTAAAATTGTGGAATGCTGTCAAGAGTCGGTTGTAGGGTTGCTTTGCAGCCTACATCGACCTCAAGAAGGCGTTTGTCCTCAGTGCAGTCGATAATCCTCTAAGGAATTCAGAGACTAAGGAAATCGGCAGAGCGGATTACTGGCCTAACAGCAAGCCTATATACCGGTACTGAAAGTGCTGTAAAGTGTGGTGGGTTCCTGCCAAACTTCTTTCAATTCAAGTGAGGCAAGCTGTGTCCCTTGCAACAACACGTTTCAACACCCCGCAATATCAAGAGCTCAGACGTTGACCATTAGCCAACGATGTGTGCTATCCTATCTGAATTCCTCTGGAATCATGGTGGCGGCTCTTGATTGCATTAGCAGTTGGGAGGGAGGATAAGAGGCCTGGCCTATAGGACGTTGCGCAAAAGGACGTTGAAGTCTACAGAGAACTTTCCATACTGGGTAAATAATAGTCCGATGTCTCTGGAGTCCAACAAGAAGTCAGTAGACGGATTGAGCGGGCAGCAGAAGCCATGAAACTTGATCAATCTAGAGCATTTGGAGATGACGGTACCTATCAAAAGAACAAGTGACGTGGCTTCTAAGCCTTGATAGTGCCAGTTTTAGCTGAATGAAAGTGAAACCGTGCATGTTATCTAGTGCCGTGAGTTTCGTCGATTGATGCCTTTTGTAACAATCGCATGGGGTACAGTTCGCAAGGACCATATGTCCAACCGACGGCATGGACCTGGTCTTGCATAATCCGTAATCGCCACCGAAGGCTATATGGGCAACCTAGCTCGTTCCCAGAGAGGACCCTGCCCAACATGGTCCTTGCGAAACAATCCTAGGTGGAGGAGGCCCGTGGACCGTACCTAGAGGTCATAACTTGGGCAGCTCATACAATAACAGGGTCGTGAGGAGTTAGAGATTGGTAGTGGCCGAGGGTCCTTGCTGGAACTCACTGTAGGATCCTCGGGCCATCCGGCCGTCGGGGGTTAGCCCCTTGAAAAGTAGGATGATGATATATATATATATATAATAATATATAGTATATAGATATATATAACATAATACATATAAAAATCAATATATTATCCATCTATATATCATCGATATTTCCATCTAATAGATCTATCTATATATCTCTCATACCTCTCTAAGACTTCTTTATCTATCTCCCAGATATTTGTCCCTCTCCATATAACAACATCTATCTATTTTTCATATCCAGCAGTTGTCTATCTAGTCTTTCGATCTGTCTATCTATCCATCTAGCTATCTAGCTGCTTACTGTTTCTCTATCAATTTATCTAATCAACTATGCTAGCTATCTGCCTACTGTTTATCTTCAATTTCTCTATCTATTTTTCTCTCTCTCTCATCTCGCTCCATTCGCTCATCTCTCATCGCTCCACTCTCACTCTCTCTCTCATCTCTACATCGATCTACTTTCTCTATCTATCTATCTTTCTATCTTTCATTCCCTCTCACCCCTTTCGGTCCCACTCTGTCTCATCCGTAAGTTTCATCTATCTGCCCCGTCGCCTTTCTCTTATTTAAATAACACTTAGCGTAATAGTCATTAATTGCCCCGCCGTCGTCCCCCTCACGTCCCTCATCACCCCCAACCCGCACCCCCCCCCTTTTCCCCGACCCTCACTCCCTGCTCTCAAGGACCGACTGCTATCATCGCCAATGACTGTCGGTAATGACTGCGGCGAATCTCGCAGAATGGAATAATAGAGGGACTATATGTTTGGTGGAGGGGGGGAGGGGGTTTAAGTGAGGAGGGCGGGGGAAGGGCAGGTAAGAAGGGACGCGCCCCATGGCCACTAATTAGCACCTCTCTCCTCTCTCTCTCTCTCCACTCTCTCGTCTCGTCTCTCTCTCTCTATCTCTGGCTCACACACACACAGCAGACTACACTAATATATAGATATATAATGATATATATATATATATTTTTATATATATTATATATATATATACCGGTATATATTAGTATATCTATATTATATATATAGATATTATTATATATATATATAATATAATATTGTATATATATATAGATAGATAATATATAATATATATATTATATATGTATATACATATGTATATATATCATATAGTATATATATAAAAAATATATATAATATATATATATATATTGTTTTTTCATTATAAGAGAGCATATAGATATACATATATATATTGCATATGGATATATGATATCTATTTATATTTACATATATGTATATATAACATATATGTTAAATAATAGATTTATATAATATATATATATATAGATTTTATTATATATAAGTTATTATTAATACATATATGTTGTGTTTGGGTGTTGTATGTGTGGTGGGTGTTTATATATATACTATAATTTATATATATATATATATATATTTATAAATATAAAAATAGATATGTATATGTATATATTTTACATATATATATATATATATATAATAAAAATATATATGCATTCATATATATATATATATATATATATAGCAGGTTATATATATAACAGATATATACTTTATATCTATCATATAATATATATATAATATATATATATATTGTAGATATATGTACATATATATGTATATATAATTGCTCACACACACACACATAACAACACACACACACACCCACTACACACACATCCACACACACACACACACACACACAACACAACACACACAGATATATACTATATATATATATAATATATTATGATAAAGATTGAATATATACATATATTTTTATATATATGGATATATATAGCTATAATATTATAAGTATTTATATTATAATCAACACACAGAAAAGACAAAAATACATCGCACAGAACACCACACACACCACCACAATTAAAACAAAACACAACATACAACACACACACACACACACACACGCCTCACACTCAAGACATATATATATATAGACATATATATAGTATTTTATATATATATATATATAGATATATATATATGTGTGTATGTATAATATATAATAATATCATATATAGATAAATTATAATATGTATTATATATATATATAACTATATATATAATATTTATATATATATGTATATATATATTATATATCATAAGTATTCATATCAGATTGCACACACAAAGACACACACACACACACACACACACACAACACAGTACATCATATATATATATATAATATATTATTAATATATTATATATATAAATATATATATGGTCTGTAGTGTGTGTATATGTCTGTGTGTGTTTTATGTGTGTTTTGTGCAGATATATAGATATATATATATTATAATATATATATATATATATAATATAACTTAAAGACATATATATACACACAGACTCACACACTCACACAACACACACACCACACACAACACACACACACACAATATATAATAATAGATATATAGATATATTATATATATTGTAATGTATGCATACATATACATATATATAATAAATATTATATATATTATTAATATATATATACGTATATATACAGTCATGTGTGGTGTGTGTAGTGTGTGTGTGGTGTGTGTTTCTGTTCATATATATATATATAATAGATATATATATATAGATATATATATATAAGATAATTATTATAATATATATATATATAATATATATATATATATATATATCATGTACATATATATATATATATAATATAATATAGATAATACATAAGATATATATAAATAATCTATATACATGTTATAATATATAATATAATATACATAGTATATATATACATATAATATAATATATATATATAATAAATAATGATATATATATAGACACACATACACAAACACACACACGCACAAAGGGTACATATGGTTCTGTATTCATAGTGTGTAAATTTGATTTATTTTGGATGAAACCACATGCATTTGTTTAATTACATAACATGCACATGTTTAATTACATTCTGACTGGCAATTAGCTAAATATATCGACAAGTATTTGCATATCAGTGACCGCCTATATTAATCAGCTTTCGCCTACACATACGATACGTAGATACGCAATACATTTTATTTATGGTCTTTTATCATTTACTGATCTTGTTTTACCCTCTCTTTCCCTTCTCTTCTCTTTTTCCTTTTACTTTTTCCTCTTATTCTCCGTCTTTTTATTCTTCTCTGATCACTCGCTAATGAACTCTCGTGAAGTACCTATCACTCTCTTCTCCCCTTTCGGCGGTGG
>NC_061851.1:27050542-27053042 GCF_019202785.1 Penaeus chinensis | reverse complement strand
GAATGCAATATTCGAATATGTGACTGGAAATGAAAATGAAAAAAGAAAGTTGAAATCCAGTAGCGCCTCATTGATAGAGTGATGAAATATTTCAGGTATATGGTGATATTATCATCATCAGTCACTTTTATTTTAATTGAAGACAAAATTAAAATATGCCAAATGACAACGATTTCCCTTCTCGTTCTCTCTTTCTCTCTCTCACACACACACACACACACACGCAGACACACACACACACACACACACACACACACACATTGATTAGGAAGGGCATCCAATCAGGCAAGGGTGAGACTCTGGAATGGCAGGGTGGTAGTGATATAAGACTTCCTCTGATGAAAAAGATGTGTAAGATATGAATTCCTAACGTGTCTTTACACACAAACGCAAATTTCTCTTTTGAGGAATTGCAGATGAAAGTACAGCATTTTTAATATACGCACTTGCACACGCTCAGACACAAGAAGGGACAGTTTTGCACGCAGACAAACAAACAGTAAATATAGTATCTATACTTACAGACACAAACATACTCACACACATGAACAAACACACCTACACATAACGTTTCGAAGAGGAATAGTCTCCTCATCAGGCGAAAAGGATTTTTATTCAAATCACCAAAATCAAATAGAATGAAGTTGATTGTTATTCGTAAGGAACTGGTTACCGAGGAAGAAACTGAAATTGCCTTTTATTTTTCGTACATTGACGTATTTACTTAGATAAAATATTAATAATGATAATAATAATAATAATAATAATAATAATAATAACAATAAAATAATAATAACAATAATAACAATAATAATAATAATGATAATAATAATAGTAATAATAATAGGAATGAGTCTCACGAAATTGAAATTAATCAACTGGTCACTGAGATAGCAGGTAAAAGTTTCCTTAGATTATTTGACCATGGCTGACCTTCTCTGACCTATTTCAGCTCTTTGATGGGGAAGCTAGCCTTACTCGAAAAGTAGAAAAAAAAGTCTTTTTAATCATCTCTCTCTCTCTTCCTTTTACCCCCCCCCCCCATCCCTATCCCCTTTCCATCCTACGCCTCTTTTCCTTACCTTTCCCTCTTCAACCTCCCTCCCCTTCCCTTCCCTCTTCACCCCCCCTCCCTTCCCTCTTCAACCTCCTCCCTCCCCTCCCTCCCCTTCCCTTCCCTCTCCCCCCCCCTCCCTTCCCTCTTCAACCTCCTCCCTCCCCTCCCTCCCCTTCTTTCCCTCTTCAACCTCCTCCCTCCCTTCCCTCTTTAACCTCCTCCCTCCCCTCCCCTCCCTCTTCAACCCCCCCCCCCTCCCTTCCCTCTTCAACCTCCTCCCTTCCCCTCCCTTCTCTCTTCAACCTCCTCCCTTCCCCTCCCTTCTCTCTTCAACCTCCTCCCTCCCCCTCCCTTCTCTCTTCAACCTCCTCCCTCCTCCCATCCCTCTTTAACCTCCTCCCTCCCCCTCCCTTCCCTATTCATCTTCCTCCCTCCTCCCTTCCCTCTTCAACCTCCTCCCTCCCCCTCCCTCTTCAACCTCTTCCCCCTTCCCTTCCCTCTTCACCCTTCCTTCCCCCTCCCTCCCCTCCTTGCCCTCGACTGACGTTTGCAAGACAGCTAAAGAAACTCACTGGGGATGCAACCCCCCCTCCTCCCCCATCCCCTCCCTCCCTGCCAGGGGTCAAAGTGAACGAGTCTGCCTTAGACAATGCGAGAGGATGTCAGTGAGTTTCCTTTCAAGAACCTGCCACTTCTCTCGCTTTCTTCCTTCTTCCTGTCGTTCCATCAAATATAAAAAAAAAAAGAGAAGGAAAGTGGGGAGGAAGAGGTAAGAGTTGTATTTTGTAAACAAATAATGTGTATGACGTTTATTCATATTTGTCTGGGTCGTTTTTGTTGTTGTTGTTGTTGTTTTACTTGTCTTCATGATGTTTTCCCTTTTTTTTACGAGACAAACATATCCTGAGAGGAAGCTTCATAAAAAGGAGACTAGAAAAGGAATAAGGCACATAAGTGTTACAGAGACTTTACGAAAACAAAGAGTTTCACGTATTCCTTGCAGTGAATCAAATATGAGTCAGGGGAATCATGCCATGGGATGGTTATGCAACGTATTTAAACAATACTTTTATGTATGTCATTTTGATAATAATTATTATTATTATCATTATTATTATCATTATTATTATTATTATCATTATTATTATTATTATTATTATTATTATTATTATCATCATTATCATAATTATCCTTACTATTATTATTATTATTATTATTATTATTATTATCATTACTATTATTATCATTATTATTATTATTATGATTATTATTACTATTATAATTATTATTATTATTATAATTATTATTATTATTATAATTATCATCATCATTATTGCTATTACTATCCTTATTATCAGCATTTTTTTCACATCTTGAATACATTTTTGTTCTACTTCAAAGTCTCAGAAGTACATTGGGTCTTCCTAAGGTTAAGTTTCACGT
>NC_061851.1:27018042-27020542 GCF_019202785.1 Penaeus chinensis | reverse complement strand
AAAGGAGGGAGGGAGAGAGAGAGAATGGAAGGGAAGGAGGAAGGGAGGGAGAGAGAGAATGGGATGAAAGGAGGGAGAGAGAGAGAAAGAGACAGAGAGATAATGGAAGAGAGGGAGAGAGAAAGAAAGAAAAAGAGAGAGAGAGAATGGAAGAGAGGGAGAGAGAAAGAGAGAGCGAGAGAATGTGTGGGTGTGCGCGCCTGTATACATATATATATATATATATATATATATATATATATTAATCTATCTATCTATTTATCTATCTACCTATCTATCTATCTATATACATGAATTTATATACATATATATATATATATGAATTTATATAAATCTATATATAAACACATACTGTATAAGGGCACAGACATTAGCAGGCGTGTCAAGTAGTTCCGTGTGCTTTGAAGGTCTGATTGGCATGGAGAATACATGGCAAGGCTATATTCCATTAACTCGCTCAATTAAGAGGCAAATCCACGTAGCTCGGCTATTGGCTGCCACGAAACACGCTCACAAGTTTATGTGTGTGGTTGTCTACAGTATATATATATCTGCCTTCCTTCCTGTCTGTTTGTATATTTGTTTGTGTATCGATCTGTCTATTTAAATAACTGTTGTTAATATCTGTCTAATACTCTCGCTCCCTCTCTCTCTCTCGCTATATATATATATATATATATATATATATATATATATATATATATATATATATATATATATATTTATGTATGTATGTATATATATATATATATGTGTGTGTGTGTGTGTGTGAGTGTGTGTGTGTGTGTGTGTGAGTGTGCGTGTGTGTGTGTGTGTGTGTGTGTGTGTGTGCGTGTGTGTGTGTGTGTATAAATGTGAATATATAGTCTAAATCTTTAATCAGGAGTTAGGGATATAGCTTTTTTTTTTTTTTTTCTCTCTTTCTCTCTCTCTCTCCTGGCGAATTCTTTACGAAAAAAACAATAAGGATTGTTTCTTCAACTTACCTTCTGCGCCGTTCTTCCCTCTTTTCTTCGCTTTTACCCTACTCGCTGACTGTAATTTTCCTTATCTTTACCTTCTTTCGGAAACTTAAACTGAGAAAATGACTGGACTACACGACAAGGGGCTGGGGGGGGCTGGGGGGGGGAGAGAATAAAAAAAAAAGGGGGGTGCGGGGTAGGAAACCATCAAATGAAAAACTCTCATCATTCAGATTATCTCTGATTATTCATTTCCATTTCACGAGCCTTCAGTATCATTTCTTTAATCCTGAGTTTGATCACCAAATTGGGTGAATAATCTCTCTTTCATCACGGACGTTCATTCACAGCGAATGTAGGCCTTCATCCACGCCGAATTGCTACTCATCACGCGAACCTTGCATTGCAATATGTGTACCAGTGCATAGCGCATAAAAGGGATGTATACTGTATATTCTTTGACTGATAAAGATAAAGTTTTAATCCAGACACATGGACGTCAGTTAGCACAGAGCACGACTCACAAACACACAAACGTAAAAATACACAAAGACACAAGCGTACACATTCACACATACACACAAACGTACAAACACACAAACACGCAAGCGTAAACACATACACACACACACACACACACACACCTACATACACACATTTTTCATAATTTCGCCTCTTATTAATGACTTAATTAATCATTCAAGCCCCCTCTCTCAGTTGTCTTGCCTTGTTTCTCTATTACAAATTATGACCCTGACCTTTCACCTTTTAATATGGCTTTATGACATATATCCTCATACTACAGACCCCTTATCTTTCTCCCTTATCCTTTCTCCTTTTGTGTTATAAGCTCTAAACCTTTATCTTAGATTTAACTCTTTATCTGTATCTTTGCAGGAATTCCCTGATACACATCCCTTATATCGTAATTTTTGTGTACTGAGGATTAATTTCTGATCTTATTTCTAACTCTTTCCTGCGTCGAAATTTCATCGCACCTAATCCTTACTTATTTTTCAACGCCCTTATACATTTCCCCATATAGGCCTACACTCTATATTCATAAGTTCTAGAACCTGCCTCGAAATCTCATCATTTTCCAGGGCCTTTTACGTCACGAATATATGTTATTAAACTTGAAATTTTATCGCACCTGACCCTTATTTTACACCCAACTCCCTCATACATCCAGCCCCTTATATCCTTCATCTTCATAAGTTCAAAATCCTTACCTTATCCTACCTCTTTACCTGCATCTCTTCACAGCTTCGAAATCTCTTCAAGGCCATGCGCTTTTGGATTCGAAATCTCATCACTTGTGAACTAAAATCGGAATGATCAAATTGCATATTGCCGTTGCAGACACGAGGCAATTTTCTTTGCAAATTCTGAATATCCTCCTATGATGATTAACACCCATTTTTCTTCTTTTAGTAGATATTCACTTGTTATTTTTATGATCGTTCGCTAACGTATATCCAGTATATTCAGTATTCATTCACTGATTTACTTATTTTTCTATTTATCTATATTCTAAG
>NC_061851.1:27005542-27010542 GCF_019202785.1 Penaeus chinensis | reverse complement strand
ACTATATATAAGGGCGCTAGCAATTTTCCCATCTTCACATACTTTATAAAATATGAAATAAAATGCAGTACTATAGAGTTTGAAATTGAAATACACTGGGACACTATTAATTCTATTAGTGTTAATATCAATTGTATTAGTATTAGCATTCCCTATGACAACTATGTCATAACATTCCAGTGCTTATATATCATATCACTGAATTGCAACATAAAATGCATTATATCTCAATGACCACAAAAGATCAATCGTTTCACTCTATTACTACACAAGATATATTCTTTCATTGCAATACTACATAGAATATGCTATTTGACTATATTACTCCATAGGAATCACCGTATTTTTCTATTTTTTCATATTTTGCATTGTATCGAAAAAAGGTATTTAACCTGTAATCACGTATTGCATGGCTGCCAAGATGTTGATGATTTGCCTTTGCCTCATTCCTAAAATGGGCAATATTGCATTTGTCTATTCATTTAAATGATTTACTTGCTTTATGGATGATTCTTCTGATTATCCATTTTCTCTATTCTCGTTTGCGGGAAACCTTTAAAGAAGAAGGAATCTGCAAATTTTGTTTTATTTCTGTGTTCATCTATTTATAGTTTTAGGGCATTAAGGATTGCCTAAGTGTATATTGATACTGATATTGTGTAGTATATGTAATAAATGTTATGATGTGTGTGGTGCGTGTGTGTGTGTGTGTGTGTGTGTGTGTGTGTGTGTGTGTGTGTGTGTGTGTGTGTGTGTGTGTGTGTGTGTGTGTGTCTGTGTGTGTGTGCGTGTGTTAGTGTACACGTGTGTGTATGTGTGTGCGTGTGTATGAAAGAATTTTCATATCCCTCCTGCCTGTAATATATATTACGAACATAGTATTACATCAAATCAGTGCCAAAATGTTATTATCTTTAATGAGATATCTGCCATTACCAAAACCAAACAGATAATGAAATGAATTAACGATACAAAAATTATATGAATGAACAAATGAAATATACGTAGCGAGCGCAATTTCATAACGCTTGTGTTTGAACATCAAATTGGGTTCAGTCAAATGAATATAGTTCTGTACACAGTGATACACATTACCCTGAATGACTTTGTAGCAAGTGTGTTTTTTTTTGTGTGTTTTTACAAAGTGACTTGATATCATATTCCAGAGTCTGATCCCATCCCGGCTCATTTTTCTTTAGAAATTACATAATTAAATCGACTTCCTTCTCTGACAAGACGTTTTGGAAGTGACACTATGTGAGAGAGTGATATCAGAAGATAAGAAAGTATTTCGGTATTGCAGTTGTGTGTTCTTTGACCTTTTAGTTTTTTTGAGATTTTTTTTTTTGGGGGGGAGGGGGGGGGGTCATTTCCGGATATGGTGTTTTTCATTAGTTCTTTTAAGTTTCTGTTTAAGTACATGAGGTTAAGATTGTAGCGGAAAAGTTCGACTTGCTTTTCCTTTCTGTCTTTCTTACTTTCTTTCTTACTTATTTACATTATCTCTTTCTTTCTTTCTTTCTTTCTCGCTTTCTAACTTTCTTTCTTACTTATTTACATTATCTCTCTCTTTCTTACTTACTTTCTTTCTTTCTCTCTTTCTTTCTTACTTCTTACTTATTTTATCTCTTTATTTCTTTGGTTGCATTACGAAAAACACGTTTTTTTCTCCTTTAAAGATCAAAGATTATAAACACTTCTCAAGGAATTTCACTCCTTACAAAAAGTGCCTTAATACACATCCTCGCCATAAAAGTGTTGTATGAACCAAGTTGTTTTGCACTTTACAAGGACTGTGAAAGGTCTAAAATGCTGCTCTTAATCTGGGATGTTAAAGAAGATTATTACATGCACACCTTGCATCCTTAAGAAAAAGAAAAAAAAGGATGTCATAATGGGGGGAGGGGGGGATTGGAGAGAGAGAGGGGGGAGAGGGGAGAGGGAGAGAGAGAGAGAGAAAGAGAGAGAGAGAGAGAGAGAGAGAGAGAGAGAGAGAGAGAGAGAGAGAGAGAGAGAGAGAGAGAGAGAGAGAGAGAGGGGAAAGATAGAGGGAAAGAGAGAGATAGAGAGAGAGAGAGGCAGAGACAGAGACTGAGAAAAGGGAGTGATAAAGAGAGAAAGAGACAGAGAGAGGGAGGGGGGAGAAAGAGATAAATAAAAAAAGAGAAAGAGAGAGAGGGGGGGAAATATACCGACAGAACAGACAGACTGACAAACAGACAGACAGACAAAGAGTACGCGAGGTAGAGACTGGATTAAGCTCCTATAGTTTTCAAAAAAGTGTTGGATTAATGACCCTTTTACGCACTGCATGTCTATTCAAATTTATTTTTCAAGTTAAGCTACGCATATGAAAAATTGTTTGTGCATTTTGCGTCAGCGCATAAATACACGTATGCATGTGTTTTGCAGTTTTTATATACGTGTGGGTATGGCGAGGGTGATGAAAACAGTTATGTTGATGACGTGATGGTGATAATGCTGATGACAATGATGATGAAGGTGATGACGATGATGACGATGGAAACTTATAATGATAATGATTATAATCAAGATATAGATAATGATGGTAGTAATAATAATGATGATAATAATAATAACAATAACAATAATAATGATGGTGATGATAATAATAACATTAGCAATAATGATAATGATGATAATGATAATCAAAATACATATAACCAGGTAACTTCACATAACCTACAGAACCCAAAATTAAAATAATAGGAAGTCTTCCTTATTATAAAAAAAAAGAAGGTAATTCTGATTTAACTTTTGGTAGATATGAAAATATCGAGTTAATTATACAAATGATTATGTATCTAGCAGTATCTGATATCTCACAGTGCACTCTCATTGGCTAAACATGATGACGTCACTAGCTCCTCCCCCTTTTTGACCCAATGAAACTGTGTGATATTTTACGGTGTGTTTTTCTCAATGCATTTTTCTTTGAAACTGGTTCAGTTATAACAGTCTTTAAGAAAAGAAACTAAGAAAAAAAATGGAAAAAGATATTTGAAATTTGCTAAGAATAAAGTTGAAGAGACGGGGCTTAGCTTGGAAGTTGCCAATAAGGATATTCGTCAGAACGTAGTGGGCTACCTATTCAAAAAATACCTTGATAATAATAATGATAATATAGCACACGCACATATACAACGCACGCACACAAACACACACACACACACACACACACACACACACAAACACACACACACAAACACACACACACATAAACAAACACACAACACCCATTCACCCTATTATTCGGAAATAACAGCATGGAATAAATCTAACAAAACTCCTTTTCCTTTGGCTACGTCGGTCACCAGAGCATCTTACAAGAGGCATATGAGGCGAGGTATAATGAGGGACGTTTTCCTTTTCAAATAAAAAAAAACTTTTCTAATTACGCTGAGCGGTACGTTAGCTTTGTCTGAGACCTTGATAACATGTTGGTAGAGAGAGAGAGAGAGAGAGAGAGCGAGTCTGATATGTATATAGATAGGTAGGTAGATAGACTTAGAGATAGATAGGTAGATAGATAGATAGATAGATAGGTAGATAGGTAGGTAGATAGGTAGATAGATAGATAGATAGGTAGGTAGATAGGTAGATAGATAGATAAATAGGTAGGTAGGTAGATAGGTAGATAGATAGATGTAGATGTATGTGTATATGTGTATGTATGTATGTATGTATGTATATATATGTATATACATATATATATATATATATATATATATATAGAGAGAGAGAGAGAGAGAGAGAGAGAGAGAGAGGAGTGAGAAAGAAAGGAAGAAGGAAGTAGAGGGAGGGACTTAGAGAGAGTCAATGAAGAATAAAATACATTAGAATATTTTCCTCGATACATTGGATCCATTTTCGCTTCATGACAGATATATATCATCCCCCTAAAAAAGATTATCTTAATAAGGGCGTTATATTTTTTTTTTTTTTTTTTTTTTTTTTTTTTTTACCGTATTTTTTTCGCAGTCTCATTTTAATTGGAAGAGCGAACGGCATAGGCAAAACGTTTTGGGCTCGTGGGCGTTGGCACCCGTCGCAAAGCGGACGTCATTTGTTTTGTTTGATTCTCATTACGCCTGTCGATTTTTTATTGTTTGTTTGTTTGTTTGTTTGTTTGTTTTGTGTCTGCATGTGGCCTGCTTGTTTTCAGTTTCAATGCAAATTATGCTTTCGTTGGTGGTAAATTGTTGACTTTAGTAGTTGTGGTACCAGGAGCTTCATAAAGCAAATTATTATCACCATTTTTACTATCAAATCCATTTACTACTGTTTCTATTGTTAGTAGTAGTAGTAACAGTAGTAGTTGTAGCAGCATCCTTATTACTACTACTACACTGTTACTCTACATTATCGTCATCTTCCACGTTACTGTTGTTGGTTTTCATTATCATCATTATAATCATCATCATCATTATAATCATCATCATTATATTCCTAATCCTCCTCCTCCTCCTCATCATCAGCATCATCATCATCATCATCATCATCATCATCATCATCATCATAATCATCATCATCATCATAATCATCATCATTATAATCCTAATCATCATCATCACTACAATCATCATCACCATCCTAATCATCATCATCACCATCACCAACATCATCATCGTAATCATTGCCGTTAGGATCCCCTTATCAAATTGCATTTTTTTTTTTTTTTTTTCAAATCATTTTTTAATTCATGCATCCGACTAACTCTATTGTAATGTAGTTATTCATCATCAGCGTTTTAAATTTCCTAAATTAGATGAAAAAGAAAAGAAAAAAAGGGGGGGGGGGGAATCAATGATAAATAAATAAATGAATACATGAATAAATAAATGATATAAATTAAAAGTGCTTGATCACTTTAATTGCAAATCGTAAACAACTCATTATATACATTTCTACGGTTTTTTTCTATTTGCATAAAAAAAGAGCAAACATCCAGTGATTTTTCTTTTCTTTTCTTTATACTT
>NC_061851.1:26963042-26968042 GCF_019202785.1 Penaeus chinensis | reverse complement strand
CGGGGTAACCATTCCCCGTGCCGCCCCGCTTCTCGGTCGGTTTGTGGCCCTGCCCTTCACACAGGCGACCGCTCCCGTCTAGACGTCCGGAATGGTTTCCGAGTACCGCCCCCCCCCCCCTCACTGAGGTGAAACAACCTTTGGATGGTTGCTTCAGAGGGATAAAAGGAACCAGCTGGCAAAAGGACAAAACCCCCCTTCCCTCACTGAGGTGAAACAGCCTTTGGATGGCTGCTTCAGAGGGAAGGGGGAAACACTTTGAAAAGACACAGGTCCTTTCCTTCCTCACTGATGTGAAACAACCTTTGGGTGGTTGCTTCAGAGGAATGTAAGGAACTGCCTGGCAAGAACGCAAAACCTCCCTTCCCTCACTGAGGTAAAACAGCCTTTGGGTGGCTGTTTTAGAGGGAAGGGTGAACTACTTTGAAAAGACACAGGTCCTTTCCTTCCTCACTGAGGTGAAACAACCTTTGGATGGTTGCTTCTGAGGGATGAAAGGAACCAGCTGGCAAAAGTGCAAAACCTCCTTTCCCTCACTGAGGTGAGGCAGCCTTTGGATGACTGTCTCAGAGGGAAGGAGGAATCCCTCTGAAAAGACACAGGTCCTTTCCTTCCCCACTGAGGTGAAACAACCTTTGGGTGGTTGCTTCAGGGGAACGAAAGGAAGTGCCCGACAAGAACGCAAAACCTCCCTTCCCTCACTGAGGTGAAACAGCCTTTGGGTGGCTGTTTTAGAGGGAAGGGGGAACTACTTTGAAAAGACACAGGTCCTTTCCTTCCTCACTGAGGTGAAACAACCTTTGGGTGGTTGCTTCAGAGGGATGAAAGGAACTGCCTGGTAAAAGTGCAAGACTCCTCTTCCCTCACTGCGGTGAAGCAACCTTTGGGTGGCTGCCTCAGAGGGCTGAGCAAAAGGGCTCCAAACAATGATGTCTCGTAGGTGGAAGGGCATCCCCTCTGGTCTCTCCCCAGGGGTTTACACCTACCCACGCGTTTGCCGTGCGTGGCAGCCTTGTGCGATGTGGAGACGGGAGTCCTGGAGGTTGAGCGATGCCGTGAACGAGTACGCCCTGTGGCTAGCAACACGCCTCTTTGGTCCTCTATTCCAGCAAGACAGGCGGCCTGATCCCGGCCCGGTCACGGTCAATCGGCTGGTCTCCCCCGGGAGGCTAGGGTCAAGCAGTCATGCCGCCATTGGCACTCACAATGGTCCGTGAGTGCCGTCACAATGGCTATTGGCTGCGTATATCCTCTCATCACTCCTGTTGCTGTTAGACACTGGTTCTGACACTCAGCTTCCCATTGTTGGACTCCGTGGTGGGTGGGGGCGTGAGAGGATGAAGCACTTACCAATTCATGGAAAAAATAATCAAACACCCCCCACAGACAAAATGTTGACGAACCGCGCAAGGCCCAGACCACGGTAGTCACCATGAAGGCATATGTGCCTTCCGGTGGCAAAAGAAAGCCCCATGCACAGGATGACACTGTCAGCCCTGCTGCTTAGGTGGACAAGACCGAAGCCAATGGGTCTGTCCACCGAATAGTCAAAGATCTTGACTCGCGAGCTGGCCTCTCCAGGCCAGCAGCTAAGCCAGGGAGGCCCCTGAGTTCACAGACGGCCTCCCCGATTGAGAGGGGAGAGCAGGCTGAACCAGCCGCATCAGCTGCTGCCTCCACAAACAAGCCCGAAAGCCGAAAGGGCGGGCCGAAGCGTCCGAGGCCGGAGACCGACTCTGATGAAGAGTCGGGACCCCCTAAACGCTTCGCCCAGTTCAAAGTGCCAGCTAAACCCGAAGGCTTCGACAATGCCTACCAATTGGTCAGGGCATTGGAGTTGCAACGGAAAATCCGGTTGTCGATCCGGGTCGCCCGAGATCAGGGCATGATCATAATGCCCAAAGATCAAGCTACCTTGAATTTCCTCCGGGAAACGAAGGAGCTAACCGATGGGAGGAAAGTGAGTCTTTCCCCACTAAGTCCCGAGGAAAAGAGAACCAAGATGGTGCTACTTGGCTTCTCAGTCTCGTACGATGTGGAGCTGATCGCTTCACACCCACAGGTCGTGCAGGCTTCCCGAATGTCGAAGGGGAAGACCCCAACCAGGCAAGTCCTGGTGACCATGAAAGGTGCCCCAACCACTACCCTTGATCTGGGTAACTGGGGCACCTACAACCCTTGAACGTATGTGCCAGAACCACTTCGGTGTTTCAAGTGCCAGAAATACGGTCACCACCAGGCTAACTGTACAGCCAAGCCTAAATGTGGTGTCTGTAGCAAGGCACACAGCACAGAGGTATGCCTCAAGGCATACAAAGAGGAAAAGAGGGACACAACAGCCAAATGTCCCAACTGTGCCAAGAAGCATCATGCCTGGAGCCTGACTCGCTCTGTCAGGAAAAAGGCGGCCCTCAGGCGACAAGAGGTTGCTCAAAACCGATCAGACTTTGTTCCTGACCCACCGGGCACCCATGTCTGGGGAAGGAACAAAAGCGAAAAGGCCTCCCGACCTCCTAAGAGGAAGGAAGCCGCCCCCCAGCCGACACCGGATGTCTCCAACAAAAAGGAGTTTCCGACAATGCCAAAGGTGCAGAAAAAGAAACTAAAGAAAAAAGTTTCTAAGAGCACCACAAAAACCTCCCCAACAGATGATCATCTCCTCTTTGACGAGGACGATATGACTCTCCTGTTAACTGCTGTTATCACAGCAGTAGCAACAGCCCTGGGGAGGTCGAGTGAGGAGGCCGAGAAGGCAGTTTCGGTCGCCATGACGGCAATGACCCAGACTGTCGCAGCCCTGAAGGGAAGAAAGCTGGCTAGAGCAAAACCAGCCTCACCCTCACCCCAGGACGAGACTCCCCTCCCCACTCCAAACCAGGCCATGCCTTCACAGGCAGAGCCAAAACAGGCTGCATCTGTGCAGCCAGAGCCAGATCACGCTGACTTTGCCCAGGCAAGGCCAGCAAGGCCAGCCAAGAAAAAGCCTGAGAGAAAAGCCGAACCAACCAAAGTCAGAGCTACCAAAGGCTCTCCACCCCCCAGTGGACCCAAGGATAGCCTGACAACAGACGAGGAGCCCTCAACCAGCGAGGACCTCGCAATGGAGTTGTCAGACTCCGACGATGTCTCTGATGTAACTATCACTGAGTAACATCATGACACACCATCTAAGCATTCTACAGTGGAACATCAATAGCTTCTCTGCAAAGAACGCTTTTCTCCAAGCGGTAGTGCGATCAAGGAACATTGACATTGTCATGCTCCAGGAGACATTAACAGTGGACACTGTTCGCTTCTCAAGGTACCATGCCTTCACACTGCCACAAACACCTGGCAAGAGAGGCTTGATCACCCTTGTGAGAGCAACAATCCCCTGCTCCGCAATAGCCGATGCATCGCACTATGGAGACGATGTTGAATCCCTTGCCGTCGAGGTTCACCTGGCCGGGGGGCCCCTCAAACTGTACAATGTGTACAGCCGGCCACGCTGTAGAAGCTTAGACATCAGCCAGGTCTGTGCTTCTGCTGCACACGACCAAGTGATCATAGGGGGAGACTTCAATGCACACCACCCCATCCTGGCTCCCTGCCGGGCACCGGATGCGGCCGGCTATCACATAGCCGTCGTGCTAGAGACATTCCCTGAGATCGCTCTCCTCAACACCCAAGAGCCAACGCACGTCAGAGGAGGGGTCCTAGACCTCACCCTGGCCACTGCGACTCTGGTCGGGAGGATTGGCTGGTGACCATTACGGCACTATAACTACCCTCATGGATGCTGGCCCAGCCGAAATCCTAAGACCGAATCCAAGATGGAAAACAGACAAGGCCAACTGGCAGGCGTTTCAAAACGCCTTGGCCCTCTGTCTGAGATGCAACAATCCCCCACAAAGCGAAAATGTGGAAGTGCTCGAAGCTAGCCTGCTAAACGCCATTAATGAAGCAGCCTCACAGACCATACCCAAAACTCGGCCTGGGTCCAGAAGTCACAAAGACGCCTGGTACTTCAATGACGAGATCAGGGAGGTCAACCACAGGGTGAACATGTGCCAAATACTATTCCGAAGGCAAAGAACCCCTGACAACTTATCCCTCCTAAGGGAAGCTGTCACGGATGCCAAGGAAACTGCCAACAGAGTCAGGCAGGAAAAGTGGCTGGAATGGTGTGAGTCCTTCGACCACCAAACCACCCTTTCAGAGCTGTGGCAATGGGTCAAGCGAGCTACCAGCCGCTCAGCCCCGAGGTGCACCCATCACGACCCCCAAGCAGAGGCTAACAGACTGGCGCACGAGTTCTCTGCGAGAACGAGCAGCAACAGTCTGCCAGCCGAGCTGAGGGCAAGACAAGAGCGTCTACAGCCAGACAGACACGCTCAGATCAGAGAAAGGGCAGCCGAACCCGATAACACAGACGTTATCTTTTCTCTGAGGGAACTAAGGAAAGCCTATAAAACCAGTTCCAACACAGCCCCGGGCTCTGATGGGATCTCGTACCCCATTATCTCCCACCTAGGACTAGCAGGTGAGCGTGCACTCTTGCAACTCATCAACAAGTCCTGGGAAACTTCCACTCTACCCCAGAGTTGGAAGAGGGCTACCATAGTTCCCGTCCCAAAACCAAAGGAGCCGGGGAAGTACCGCCCCATCTCTCTGCTCAGCTGCCTGGCCAAGACGGCTGAGAGGATGGTACTAAACCGGCTTCAATGGAAAACGGGACCCCCGCACGAACACCTCCACGGGTTCACAAGGGGCATGGGCACAGCACACAGCATAGCCACGCTCTTAAGCACAATCAGCAAGGGCCCAGCTGTGGTGGTATTCCTTGACCTGGAGAAGGCTTTTGAACTGGCAAGTCCGCTTGCCATTCAGGAAAGCCTGATCCAGAAGGGAATCAGAGGAAAGCTCTTGGCTTGGATAGGTGACTACTTCAGGAACAGGACTGCCAATGTCAAATTCCAGGGTCACCTATCGCAGCACATGCCGCTCGAAAATGGAACGCC
>NC_061851.1:26943042-26950542 GCF_019202785.1 Penaeus chinensis | reverse complement strand
AGAAAAAAAAAAGTGAAACAAGGAAAACTTACTTTAAAGTTTTGCATACTTAAAGTGGCAAGCAACAGGATGCTTGTTGGGCTCTAAATCAACCCACAGATTAATTTATTCCTAAGATAGAAAACTAAAAATTAATCGTTAAAAACAAATGCATAATCTCACTTGGTGGCAATGGCAGTAATAGTAATTTTGATAATGATAACGAAAATAATAATGATAGAAATAGTGATAATAATAACAGCAGCAATGATAATGACTTCCGGTTTTCATGGAGAAAAATAATAATAATAACAATAATAACAATGACAATAATAATGAAATGATAAGGATGACAATGATGATAAAAATGATAAAAATGACAATGATGATGAAAATGATAATAATGACAACAATAATGATGATAACAATAATAAGTAGCCTTATCCGTGGAAATTCGTAAATTAATAAGATTTAAGCATTTAAGCAAGAGATTGCAATAATAAATCCCATTGATGCCTGTGCAATAAACAATTAAATACATTATATATAAAAAGTAACAATCTATAAACGATGTTCTTTGTCAAAGTTTTATTCACTCACTTAATTATCAGTCTCGGCTGATTTAACTTCTGCAATAGACTATCTGCGCACTTTTGAAGAAAAAAGAAAAGAAAAAAAAAAGACAATTGCCCATGGTTTCAAGACGGAACAGATTTACTTTATCAATTGATTGACTTGATTCTTGTTGATTGTAATTACATGTGCGACCACAGGAATCTTACTTTTCCTCTCTTCTCCATTCATCGTCCTCCTTCTACTCTCGCTTCTTCTTCTCCATTTTTGCTGTCCCTTTCCCTCTGTTTTTCTCTTTCCTACTCTGTCTCTCTATCTCATTCCCAAATCTTCCTTATATTTATCTCTTCCTTCCCACTTTAAAACCTGTTACTGCTCCCTCCTCATCTCCCTCCTATTTTATTGTATCTTCTACCACCTTCGCTCCCTTTATCCCCTTTCTTCCCCTTTTCCCATCCCCCTCTTTCTCTCAGAGCCCCCTCTTCTTCCCCCCTTCTCCATCGCCCTTCTCTCTTCAAGCCCTATCACCCTCCCTTTCTCACTCTCCCCTCTCCATCTCTTCTTTACGTCCCCTTATTTGTCTCCTTCTTTTTCCCCCTTCCTTTCCCCATCCCCTCTTGCTTTCCTACTTAACCACTCCCCTCGGCATGCTGAGTAAATGTTAAATGTACATAAAGTGACGGCCTAACTACTTCAGTGCAGTGTATACATGCCTCGCACTCATATGCTAAATAATAGGGCGGAACGTGCGACGGAGAGATGAAATAGGAGTAGAATTATCATATATACAGTATATCATAGTTATTGTAGGAAGTAATGAAAACCATTATAGTGATAATATTGGTAATTATAATGACAATGACAATAATAATGACAATAATAATGATAATAATGATGTCACATGGAATATAATTTTGAGCGGTGACTTCAGTCGTAACGCACTCAAAGTCCGTAGTTACATGCAATTTTGGTATGCGAAATAATGCAGAAAGTGTCAGCGGACGGAATGACGGACGAAAAAAACAATTATGATTAAAAATGATAATTATAATGAAAATAACGATCCTACTACAATACCTCACTCTTAAATATCGATATTGCATACTATTTCTGCACGGATTTCATGAAGAAAATGTAATATCGACTCTGTACAACGTGGTTCTGTGGTGTTAAAGTAATGATGTTCAGCTTATAAATACTAACATTCTTACTCCATTGAAGAAAAATGAAAGACTTTTACCAACAACCGCAAGACTGTGGCTAAGCAATCTGAAGAAAAATTCTTTGAAACATATGACAAATTTTCTATTTCGTTATTAAAGTATCGCCTGTTTAGAACGTTATTAAAATAGACATTTCTGGACCTGTACACCTCAAGCCATTACCATAATCTCTAACAGGAGGTGAGTATTTGCTAAGTACATACTTCTGTCACGTTTAAACACTCTACCGGTCTCTATACTCAACGTGTGCTGTGTGTACTAACACATCCAACTACTTTAAGTGTTAATAATACTGTGAGTCCTTTGACTAGTTGGCCTGTCTATGTGATTAGGACATGTTCCAAAAGTTTTCGTCAGAGTCATGTAGAAAATATTGAGGAAAGTCGAAAACATTCGTTTTTTTTTTTTTTTTATCGACTATTTTGCCAACGACGGTAGAGGTGTTTGAGGGTAAACTTACATCCTGACGTAGATGATTCGTGTAAACAATCGAATTAATTTTAAAAATACTATTCCTACGTGAACGAATTTCAGAGATATTTGTTCTCCAAGGTGTTATAACGAGAATGAGAGTTAGATTGATAGACAAAGAGATTGACAGAGAAATAGGTGCGGTAAATTCAAAACCAAAATATATTGTTCCATTAGTTACAGTCGTGATTCTTTTGTCACAAGCGGTTGTACAGAAAGAAAGACGTACATAAATTACGTATTTCGAACTGATAAATAACTAAGATGATGAAATATGCCAAGCGCCTAACGAAATGCGATTGGAGAATGAGCGGACTATACGAGTCTAGCTGAGACAGACAGACAGACAGACAGACAGACAGAGACAGATAGAGGTAGAGCGAGAGAGGGGGGCGGAGAAAGGGTGGAACGAGCGAAAGCGAATTGTCATGGATGACTCTTTGTCGATATTATTTAATAAAAAATATTCATGGTATGTGTGTGATTTGCTAGAAAAGAAAAGCTCAAATTAAACGCAAACGTACACACACACAAGCACGCACGCACGCTCGCACACATACACGCATACATATGTATTACCAAAGAAATATATATATATGTATATATGAATGCATTACATATATATATATATATATATATATATATGAATGCATTACACACACACATATATATTATATATACACAATATATATAATATAAAGTTATGTGATCATCTAAGATTCATTTTTAAGTCAATTTTCTTTGTAGTTCAATCTTCCTTCGTCTCTTCAGTATGTTTATTAATCTTTAGCACCATTGAATACCAAAATTAACTTTGGGTCTTAGTTCAAATATCGAAGTTGGTCTCCCTTTTCAAAAGTTTTAGTCGAGTTTCATGGAATAACAATCTTCTTTTGGGAGAATTCTTAATTAAATTTCCATACAGACAACCAATTCCCTCCTATATGGTAATTTCAATGATCTTTTGCAACTATTCTGAATCACACGTGAATATGTGAATGGGAAAGATATGGGGTCGAGTGATTTTATCCTGTGAGGGTGGGAGTGTGTGTGTGTGTGTGTGTGTGTGTGTGTGTGTGTGTGTGTGTGTGTGTGTGCGTGACGACAAACAATCCAACAGAAATAATGATCTCATTCCCTTCCAAGATGTCTTTCCGTGCTTACTGAAGCGGAAAACACGCGCGAAGGAGTGTTAACATAATTTCGTCTAAATCATGGAAATGGGGAGAACTTGATGACCCAGTAGGAAAAGGTTCATTGAGGAATCCTGAGCAGTCTCTCTCTCTGTGTCTATTATCGTGTACCTTCTGCCCACTCGGATTTTTGGTTGTTTCTCTCTATATTTATCAGTTGTTGTTGTTTTTTTCCTAATAGTATTGATCTATCTACCTATCAGGTGTCTATCTATCTGTTTCTCTATATATTTTACCGTCTCTCTCTCTCTCTCTCTCTCTCTCTCTCGCTCTCGCTCTCGCTCTCGCTCTCTCTCTCTCTCTCTCTCTCTCTCTCTCTCTCTCTCTCTCTCTCTCTCTCGCTCTCTCTCTCTCTCGCTCTAGCTCTCGCTCTAGCTCTCTCTCTCTCTCTCTCTCTCTCTCTCTCTCTCTCTCTCTCTCTCTCTCTCTCTCGCTCTCTCTCTCTCTCGCTCTAGCTCTCGCTCTAGCTCTCTCTCTCTCTCTCTCTCTCTCTCTATCTATCTATCTATCTCTCTCTTCACCTCTCTATTCCTTCTTTCTTTCATTTCCTTCTATGCCCCGCTATTCACTATTTATATTTTTCAGCAGGAACAGTCTTAACAACACTGATATACCAATAATGATTATCATCAATAATCTTATCATAAAAAGCGTTGATGATAATGAAACTGGCGATGATGGGGGAATGAGAATAGTGATAGTACAGTAGTAATGATACTAATAAATAATAAGATAATGATGATAATGATAACAACAACAAAAACATAAATATAATTGATAATAACGATAATGATAAAATATTATTAAGGAGACTAATAACAATAATGAGCAAATGAGCAGAAGATTAGACTTGGAAAGAGCGAGCAACCGTTATACACAAACCGTTAAGTGGTAATGAAGTAATTTTCTGGAGACTTCATCATCAAATATGATGATTTGATGAAGACTGGAAGAAGACCCAACACTGTGAGAGATGATGTACCTATTCTTAGACACTCTCGGAGCAAGAAACACGAATTAGAGATACAAAAGGAAAGAAATAGAACATTGGAAATCACTGAATTCAATAATGTGAATGTGTTGGTGAGTGGTATCGATTTGTTTCGTAAAATTTATATAAAGGGAAGCTGAATATAGTCAGATTGGAGCGTGTAAAGAATTAACATTACTTAGACAGGCAAGATTTTAATGAGATTTTTATTAAAGTTTGTAATAGAGGAAGGTCTCTTTAAAACATTCAGTGACTAGTAAATATTTCCTCTCAAAAATAGATAGGAAATCAAAGTAATCATAAAAAAATATAATAAAAACTTAATAAATGATATGCTTTTTGCTCTTTGAACATAATGATAATTATCACGATTTTAATAACAATGATGAGAGTTATAGTAATAATAATAACGATAATTATGTTGATAATGATATCAATAATAATAATTATAACAAAAATGATAAGAAGGAGAATTATAAGAATGGTTAGGATTATGATAACGATAATCATGATAATCATAATGATAATCATCATCATTATCACAATAATAATAATAATAATAATAATTATTATTATTATTATTATTATTATGATAATGATAATAACAAGAATGACAATGATAATAACAATAATAATAATGATAATAATTTTAGTAACGATAATGACACTAATAATAATGACAAAAACAGTGATGATAATAATAACTAACGTAATAACAACGATAACAATAGTAATAACAATGGTAATACAAATAATGACAATGACGATGTAAATAATAACAATGACAGTGAGAATAGAAATAATGATAAAGACAATGATAATATAAATAATAATAATGACAGTAATAATACAAATAATGATAAAGACAATGATAAGACAAATAATGATAAAGACAATGATAATATAAATCATAATGACAATAACGATAACACCATCAAGCATCCCCACGTACATAATTTTAGTACACATCCACAAACATAAAAAAAACTTTCTCGTCGCGAGGAAGATAAATCATAAGATGGAAATTGACCCAAGAAAGAGAGAGAAAAAAAAGAGAAGATAAAAAAGAAGAGGTAAAAATTCATTAATGACACTATAACAGGAGAGAGAAAACCCCTTTGTTTGTTTTGCGCATAATTTTGTTAATTCATTAAGGAAAATCTTTTACGCGGGGGAAGGAAAGAGTTGTTTAAGAATGGGGGATGGGAACGGGGGATGGGGGGGGGGGGGGTGAGAAGATAAAAGGAAAATAGACATTTAAAGGAAAGTATGTAAATGAGAAAGTGTGTATATATATATATCTACTCTCTCTCTCTCTCTCTCTCTCTCTCTCTCTCTTTCTCTCTCTCTCTCTCTCTCTCTCTCTCTCTCTCTCTCTCTCTCTCTCTCTCTCTCTCTCTCTCTCTTCCTTTTACTTTTTTTTCGTTTTTCATGGTCTCTTTTCAACTTTTGTTTTCATTTTTATCATGATGGGGGAGGGAAGAGTAGTCTGAGATTAGATAGGAAAGAAAGATGTACATAAAACATTTAAAAGGAAAGATAATGACAAATAAAACAATATATTTGCTTGTTTTTCTTACTTTTCATTTCCTTTTGTTCTTCCTTAACTTGTTTATCTACTTTCTTTGTTAATCGTTTTCTTATCATATTTATTTTGTTTTTCTTTCATTTATTTCTCTGTCTTTCTCTCTCCCCCCCTTTCATTCTTTTTACTTTCTTGATCTCGTTTCCCTTTTTCCTTAAAGGTTTACGTCTCTTTACTTCACGCCGTATTCCCTGTTCATTAAAACACCTATTGCATGTATAAATGACCCATTAAGGCTTCACACATAAGACATCGAAAAGGAGATCATTCTTCTAGATCAGAAAATAGTGTGATATTAAGTGCACTACCTATGACGGGCGGGATTATATGCTGTCAACAAAACGCAAATAAATGTATACAGATAATATTTTTGTTTGCGAGTGATCCCAAAGACAGCTTGGAATGGTATACATGCACACATATGTGTATGTATATGTATATATATATATATATATATATATATATATTTATGTCTGTACATATATATTTATCTTTTCTTTTCTTTTCGTTTTTTGTAATGGGGTAATCACGTAAAAGAGCGATGTTATGCTCAACAAACTGGATAGCTAATAATAAAGCTATCGACCTTTTTTTCCACAATATTTGCGGCGCCGTGGCGGTGAGACGGAATCGGGTTCTATTTAGAAGCCCATAAGACTTGGACCGACTCTACACATACACACACACACAAGCACACACAAGCACACACACACACACACAAGCACACGCACACACACACAAGCACACACAAGCACACACACACACACACACACACAAGCACACACACACACACACCAATTTCCTCCCACGTAAACAACAACACACATACACACATACACCCCCCCCCCCCCATACACACAACAACAAAGACAACACACATACACAACGACGAGACAGAGAAACGCGCACTGGGACCCCCTGCGAAGCAATAAAAGCAAACAAGGCGAGGCAGTCCAATCAGAAATGAGAAAGGAAGGCAGGAGGCAGTGCATAGTGCGTGGAATAAGAACGCCGTGAGGAGGAAATCAAGAGGAAGACAGAAAATTGCATGACGGAGCGGCATGGAAGAGGATGAGGAAGGGAAAGGGGAGAAGGGGAGAGGAGGAGGGAAAGAGGGGGTGGGGGAGAAGGGGAGAGAAGGAGGGAGAGAGGGGGGGTGGGGGAGATAGAGAGAGGGAGGGGGAAGTGGGAGGGGGCGAGGAGGGAGATATAGAGAGAGGGAGGGGGGGGGAGGGGGAGAGGAAGGGAGAGATAGAGAGAAGGGAAGGGTGGGAGGAGGAAGGGAGAGAGGGGGAAGAGAGAGTGATAGAGAGAGAGAGAGGGGGGGGGAGGGAGGGAGGGAGAGAAAGATAGATAGGGAGGGAGGAAGGGAGGGGGAAGGGTGGTGATCTGAGACTGGTAAGCCACACAACGGCTCATCCCACACAGTAATTAAACTACAAAGATAGTTTTATATATAATAATAGCCATATGCACGGGGGTAGG
>NC_061851.1:26935542-26940542 GCF_019202785.1 Penaeus chinensis | reverse complement strand
CAACGTATTTGTTTCTTTCTTTCTTTGTTTCTTCATTTTTCTTCTTCGTTTCTCCAAATTCCACGTTTTTTTTCTTCTCCTTCCTCCTTCTTTCTCATTTCTTGTTCGTCCTTTCTTCCATGTCCAAGCTTCTCTCTTTTCCTTTAGTTGGTTCTTCTTTTCATAAAATTCCATGTGTTCATGTTCCTTTTATCAACGTCCACGTGCCTTTTTTTCCCTCTTTACTCTAGATTCTTCGTGTTCATTCTTCTTTTACGTTTGACCAAATACTACGTATGCTTTCTTATATTTCTTTTCTTTTCATCATTATTGCTATTATCATTATTTTTGTATTATAATTATTATTTTTATTATTACATTATCATTTACATTATTTCATTATTATTATTATTATTATTACTATTTCATTTTTATTATTATAATTATTACTATTATTACTATAATTATTACTATTATTATCATAATTATTATTATCATGATTATTGTTTGTTATAATTATTATTATCGTTTTATTATTATTGTTGCTATTATTACTATTATTATTATCATCACTATTGTTATTATTAGTAGTAGTATTATCATTATTGTTTTTATTATTAGTAGTAGTATCATTATTGTTATTATTAGTAGTAGTATTATAATTCTTTTTCTCCTTCTTTCTTTCTTTCTGCTTCTTTATTCTTCTTTCATCTTACATTTTTTACTTCGTCTTTTTCTTTTCCTCAATCTCCGCTATTTTCTCTTCCTTTTGACTCCACCTCTTCTTCTTCTGTTTTCTTCTTCTTCTTCCATTCCTCAAATTCCGCCATTTCCGCCTTGCTTTTGAATCTTCGTCTTCTTCTTTTCCTTCTTCTCTTTCTTCATCTTCTTTTTGCTCAAATTCCGCCATTTCCCCTTTTCTTTTGACTTTTGCCAGGCCAGTCACAAGAAGCAAGACTACACTCGAATCAGGTGCCTTCCATTCGTGTATCTTTGAGGCGCAAGAGAAACCTGGTCCATTGGCTTGGTCCTCGCTTCGGGTCAGCTTTCCGTCTTCGAAGCTTCAGTAAATCTAAAGCATTCCAATTTCTCTCTTCCTTTCAGTGTGAATGGTAGGATGAGGGGTTAAGGGGAAGGGGGAAGGGGAGAGGCGAAGAGGAGGAGGGGATGAGGAGGAGGAGAGGTAGAAGACTGGGTTTATTCCCCAGCTTTGATCACCTTTTGGCGGGCGTCTTTCCGGTTTCGTTGAGATCGAGTCGGTTCTCAATGCTTCGGATTTCCCGTGCGAAAGGAGTTAGTTTATTTTAGAGATATGGGTACACTACGTAGACCTATTTTCTCTGCCTATCTATCAATCCATCCATATGTATTTTTCTGTGTGTATTTGTCTATCTACCTCTTTATTTGTCTATCAAGCTATAGGAATATGCTAAATGGTGATTCTCAAGAGCCAATAATGTAATGCATAATTGGACTAAATTACTTTTTATCAGCACAAAGTTGCTCTTACCTAGAAGATAATTTCATTTGATGCATTAAAGAATCATCAATCAACTTTTATGACATTAAAGAAATATATAAGGTATGACCCAGTTTCAGAATGCATTATGACTGGCAAGAGAGAAGTCTTTTTTTTCCGGCTCTGTCACGATTTGGCTTCAGCACATAGATCTGAATACTCTTATTGAATTCAGTCTCTGTCTCTCTTAATCTATCTATCTATTTATCTATATATCTACATATGAAATATACATCTCATTTTCTCTCTCTCTCTCTCTCTATATATATATTTTCTATCATCTAATATCCCTCTATATCATCGTCTATCTTATATATATGTGTGTATATATATATAAACGCATGCACACAACACACACACATAATATACATATATATACTATATATAATATATAATATATACTATAATATACATATATATGTTATATATGTATTATTGTAGTGTTGTGTGTGCAGTAGCATGTGATTAGACTTGTTGTGTGTTGTATGTCCGGTGTATGACTGCGCCTACTGCACTCGATCCCAAAACACATATCGCCTTGAGAAGTCAAACGCAGGTGTCGAGGGGAAGTCGCCGCTGTGGCACAAGTGTCAGCGCGCCGAACTGCGGTTGATTAGAAGGGCATCCAATTCAGGCAAGTGACAATGCATATAACCTCTCAATAGTTGAATTGAGAGAAGCCTATGTCCTGCAGTGGAATGAATGGCTGTTAAAAAAAGTGTGTGTGTGTATATATATATATATATATATCCATCATATATATCCATATATATATATACATAAGCATGCAGACATATATGAGTAGATAAATAGACAGCTAGATAGATGTCTACCTGTGCACCTTTATCTGCTAATCTGTCTCAACCTGTCTCTGCATCTATTTATCTATCTCTGTATATACTTATCTATCTCTATCTGTATTATTCATCTATCTCTATTTGTCAATATTTATATATCTCTAGCTCCTTTCCCTTCTCTTTTACTCTCTCTCTCTCTCCCACTTCCTCTCCATTCTATATCACCAACATTATCCTTATTATCACTAACATCGTTATCATTATCTTCACACACTAAGTAACATCGTTTCCAATAGTTTGTGAGGATTGCAACAATCTGTTAAAACTTATGAATAACTTGTTTGGGTTTGTACAGCATTTCGACCTTGTTTGCCGAGATGGATGCTTGTTCCATTTCAAACTCATGTTGCGCGGTTTGTTATGAGTGCCATGCGGATTCCAGGTTTATGTCGCTTGCATTGCATGTTGCATCTTCACTAAATATTTACAGTCACGGTTCTTTCTCTGTCTTTCTTGTCCTCTTCTTTATTTCCTTTTGTATTTCTTTCTTTCTTTCTATGTTTCTTTCTTTCTTAGTTTATTTCTGTATTGTTTCCTTATTTATGTCTATTGTTAATAGTTTTGTCGTGTACTTCTCTACGTTTTTTTTCACATCTTTCTATCTTAGGTAATTACATTATGTATTAACATTTCTTTAGAAAACTCTCTCTTTTTCGTTCTCTCTCTCTCTCTCTCTCTCTCTCTCTCTCTCTCTCTCTCTCTCTCTCTCTCTCTCCTTTCTCTCTCTCTCTCTCCTTCTCTCTTTTCTCTCTCTTCTCTCTCCTCTCTCTCTCTCTCTCTTCTCTCTCTCTCTCTCTCTCTCTCTCTCTCTCTCTCTCTCTCTCTCTCTCTCTCTCTCTCTCTCTCTCTCTCTCTCTCTCTCTCTCTCTCTTCTCTCTCTCTCTCTCTCTCTCTCTCTCTCTCTCTCTCTCTCTCTCTTCTCTCTTCTCTCTCTCTCTCTCTCTCTCTCTCTCTCTCTCTCTCTCTCTCTCTCTCTCTCTCTCTCTCTCTCTCTCTCTCTCTGCCCTTACGGAGTTATGTCACGTGACTGACGTTATACCACGTTATTTTTCGCGCCAATTGACGTAATGTCACGTCTGGTCTCGTCCGTGGCTGTAATATATTAAGGGCGAGCACAGGTCAAGGTAGTCATTCGCCAGCCTGACCTTTGACTTCGGTCGTATTTCGCCAGCCTCTTCCAGTTCGAAGGTCTCGGTCTTCCCTGCTGGGTCTGACTCCCTCACGACGGCGCTTCCCTTCCCCGGCAGTGAGTCCGGATGGTGTTGGAAGCCATTGACATCCTGGGAAGATTTTTTTCTTATATCCTGGATATGGCAACACTGAATTCCTTGGCGGTTCACAGGGCTCCAGGATGCAAATTGAACCAGGCAGAGTTCAAGCTTAGAGCCTGTCAGAGGGCTCCTGCAGCAGAGGTTCAACACATGCCAGAGGACGTACCATGTCGGGAATGGAGGTGATGTGTTACAAGGAGTTCCATGGACTGGATGTCCAGTAAAAAGTAGATCCACTAAAGATCTACTTTTAAATAAATAAATCATCATATTCATCGTTATTGTCCTCTCATGAAACCACATCTAATAACATGGAGAATATACTATAAAATAAGCTTATAGTACCCTTAGGATATAATATGGCTAAGTTAAACCTTCAAACATACAATAATGATAATAAAGGGTTGGAACACTGAGCGTTCATGCGGGAAACACAGGCAGTTGTCTGTGTGTCCCGAGAGGAGCGCCAGACAGCAAATTCTCGACCCGTCGCCAGTGGTTTTATGTTTTTTGTGTTTCTGCTCTCTCTCTCTCTCTCTCTCTCTCTCTCTCTATATATATATATATATATATATATATATATATATATATATCTCCCTCTCTCTCTCTTCCTCTCCAGCCCCCACGCCGTTTCTCTCTCGCTCTCTCTTAAAAAAACACAATCAGATTCAATCAGATTCTCGTAATCAAATGCTTCTTGAATAGAGAGAAATAAGAGCCCAGTTGACCTCCTTCCCAGAATCCTAACAAGGATGCTGGGATTCCGAAGCATCCTTTCCTTTTGTGAGATCTGGGGGTCCTGAGCTCCGGGAGAAGGAGGGGGAGTAGGAGGAGGGGGAGGAGGAGAAGGAGGAGAAGGGTGGGGGTGAAGGAAGAGGGGAGGAGGGGAAGGATGAGAAGGAGGGTGAAGGAAGAAGAGAGGAGGAGGAGGTGGATGACTGGGAAGAGGGAGGGTGAGATGGGAGTGAAAAAATAGGGGAGGAAATGAGGGATGATAATTGGGAAGAGAGAGGAAGAAAAGAAGATGAAATGGGGAATAGGAAGGAAGCGTTACAGATAATGGAACAAGATAAAGAGGAAGAGAAATTGGCAGAATGGAGGAGGACAAGAAAGGGAGATAGAGGTAGAGGATAAGAAAGAGGGGGAGAAGTAGAAGGAAAAAAAGAAGTGGAAGAAACAGGGAGTAATGGTACGAAGAAAATGAGTGTAAAGAGAAAGAATAAAGAAAAGGAGAAAGAAGAGGAAGGACGATTTTTTTTTTTTTTTTTTTTTTGGGGGGGGGAAGAAAAAGAAGAGGAGTGAAATAAACAAAAAATGGAGGAGAACCAGGAGAGGAAGCAGGCGGAGGAGAAATAATAGAGGATAAAGCAGGCG